>NW_025109974.1:188498-254999 GCF_011392965.1 Frieseomelitta varia
AAAAAAAAAAAAAAAAAAAAAAAAAAAAGAAAAACCAGAGAATTTTAAATGAAGAAGTGCCTCGTCGACGGAGCGCGAAGCGAAGAACAATCTCCCTCCTTAATTAATTTCCTTCATTCCAATTAAAAAATTTCAGGGGTAATAATTTCGAAAGTTATTCCTTTTTAATTCAGCTTATACCGCGAGCGCCGCCGCTAGACTTTAGTTTCTATTTATCGTGGCGTGTAGTTCGCCGCGTTTGCATTCTGCGTCTGAAAGGATTTTTAATTATTCGCGGATGGTTCGCGCGCGCGTGAATTTCTTTTCGCGGATTTCCCCCGTTTCCCCCCCGTTTATATTCGCTCGCGGCCGGCAACAAGCGCCACGGAAATGGTGAAGTGGCGAAAATGTTATCGCGACCAGAGCGAGTGAACTTATTATTCGTAATGATTGCGAGGAAATCAAAGAGGATTTCTTGAAGATCGGAGTTTCGAGCGAAAGAGATTGGAACTGGCGCAATCGGGGAAAAAAAGAAAGAGGGGGGCTGAGACTTCTGGAGTGATGTTACGAACTGAGAAATAAAATCGAAAAGAGAGTATTTAATATTAATTAATTCTGAATATACAGTATAATATTATCAGCGTATATCCTCGCTCAAAAGTTTTGGGAAATTTTTTATTATTAAATTAGTTTTATTTTTATTATTAAATTATTTTCTTTGTATTCGGTATTTATCGTAGGTAAGCAAATTTTTTTCAGTTGCACGTGCATTTTACATGATACAATTTTCAATAGATTAATATCTTATAAGTTCTTTGTTTTCCATAAATACCAATATTTAACTCTCTCAGTTCTGAAACGAATATAGTTTGCTTGTTTTGAAACTTTCGAGCGGAAGCGTGCACATTAACAACAAAAAATATAACCAACATATACACACATGAGTATAAACTACGAATTTCGTAATTCTAATATGCGAGCCAGCATATTTTCACAATCTTCGATCTTCCTATTCCAAACAGCGAAACAAATTTCAATTTAAAAATTCAGAAACAACCAAAAGAAAGGGATCACGTACGTGCGTACTTATAAGTACCTATTCATCGTTATTCGTATCTAACTTAAATTCCAATTACTCCAGAAAACTCGCTCCTACGCAAACTCACCATTAATAAAAGAAACTTTCTCGACGGTGACTCGCGTGAAAAACGATCCCGCTGACAGAAATTAAAACAATCTTAACTTCTCGCAATGGCCATTACCCAAATGAATTTCACTCAGCGTCGCGTAAAAACTAACGTCAAAGACCAGCTAAAGTATCGTTGATGAGCTTCGTCAACGGCGTATCTTTGTCGAACAATGAAGAAAAGAAATCTAGCTATCTCTTTTACAGTCTGGCCTCACCGATTACACTGATTACACACACTCGTGCGATCGTTTGAGCGATCGCATTGCTCAGATTTCATGTCGAATAGTGTCATAGCGTTTGGTCGCGATGCTCAATGTACAATGTGCTCATACTGAAGCTTTCTCTTCTAATTATTTTTTTTCAATTAAACCTGAATCAGAAATAGAATACATAAATAGACAATTTTTACTTTATCTACTTTTGTCAGCGTCGTTTGGTAATTTTCGCAGTTGCGTTATTGCCTGACACTATCCAACACGGTTTTTTAAATAACTTGTGGCACTAAAACGGTTGAGAGTTAATTTTTCGTTGTGCAGCTTGATGTGTCGAGACTGTGGTTAGCGGAGGAGGTCGATTTATGAATCCGGAAGACTCGACTGCCGTCCGGAAGTTTGCCCACGACGTGACGACGGTGTTTCCCAGCCATCGTTGTCGTTTACCTTCCTTTTCGAAGTTTTCATTAACGGCGGCTTACCAGATGCTTTGTAAACTCTGTTGCCAGAGTTTTTTCGCAGATGTACATTGCGTTCCATTTTAATTTCAGCTACGTTTTGAAAATACCCGAAAAATAGACGAAAAAAAAAATATATATATATATATTTCCTTCTCTCTGGCGTTGTAATGCAAGTTTCTCTGTACTTGGAATTTTGGAATTTTACAGCTCAGGAAACCGAAAATTGCGCTTTGCAACTTTTACCGCAAGAATTATTATTATTATTTTTTTTTTTATCGAGATACAAGTAAAGAATAAAAATAATTAGAAAAAAATATATATATCTTCGTCTCGTATGTGATATAGTATACGTATTTTCCTTTTTCCAGAATTTTGAAATTTCAGAGATTTTAGAAATTCCAAAACTGTGCTCCGTAAGTTCCATTTCAAGAACTATTCACCGAAATATGGAATTTAATTGCAATTTGAATCCGCAGCTGCTAAACTTGTATCTGTAAAAATGTTCCTCCCCCGAGAATTTTGACGTATCGGAGGCTAAAATTGCGCTTCCGTAAATTCCGTCGCAGGAATTTCACTTTGAAATACCGAGAATTTAATTGTAATTTCAATTCGATTACTCTTGAAAGCATCGACGTAGAAGTAATCGGGGTGAAATGTATATTTTCTACGGTAGTAAAATGTACGTTGAAACGAATCTGGTGCCACGGAGCTTGTGCATTCATCGGCTCGTGAATTGAAAACGGAAGTCTCTAGTTAATTACCGAAACAACCAGGTCGAAAGAATCGAAACACGGTCTCTACAGAAATTCCAGTTCGGACAGCCGAGTGTAATTTATTCAACGGTGCCGTGATAATCGTTCATTGTTCGCCCATTTCGTTTTCCATAATTCATTAACCGTGCATCAAACGGGTTGGTCGTGGAATTTATCGTTCTATTGAGCAGACATCAATGCAGGAACGTTCGTGCATTAATCAGCCGAAGAATCGGCAAAATCCAGCTGAATGGCAGATGAAATGATGAGCACTCGAGCTTATTCTATCACTGTCGCGATCGACAAAGAGGTATTCATATTTAAAATAATCGATCATTAAACATTTTACGGTGTACAATGTGTCAATTAAAGCGCGATGATTTCAATCGAAATCGAACGTTTCGCTTTTTGAAATACAGTGAAACACCCGATCGGTGATGCTTCTAAAATTCTAAAATTTCCAATTTTATAAGATTTTTAATTTTTTTTAAATTTCCTCCAAGTATCTTTTGTCGTAGAAATTCTTAATTAGAGCTATTAAAAATTCGAATTTGCAACCCCTGAAGTATCTTTAGAATTATTGGAAACACACGTCGGGCCAAGTGTTTCCAAAAACTGCAATCTTTCAAATTCCCTGAAATATGTACTCTATCCCAGTTCCTTCGTCATTAACTAAAATTGTTGGGAAATTTAACCTATCAATTCTTAAAATACCTTCTTCGCCGCTCGAAGATCAATTCGACGCCACTGAGAAGATCAAAACCGCGACCCAGTTTTTATCGTCGCGTGTAAAATACATGCCAATCCTTTCATTGTCTTCAAGGCACGATCGTTGGAAACGGAAACGCAACATTTCGAAAAGATTCGCCAGCAATTAACCACCTAGAATCACCTACGACTCGCTCAACCAATCTCGCGTATACAGTTCACCTGACTCGCAATAAATCACCGGTACTTCGGTTGTGAGAGTACTCTTCACCTCTCAGACGGCGAGAATTCGAGCGGAGCGTCGCTTTCAGACGAAATGAAATCTCCTGGCAAGCCGGTCCCGAGCCTCAAAGAAGCATCCGCGTGATCCTATATGCGGCCGTGTAGTTACCGTTCGCTTTCAACGTTGGAACAAAATCTCGCCGCCCGAGTTTGCCGGCTTACCTATCCAATCTCTGAGCGGTCTTTTCTTCGGTTAAGCCGCGTGCGCGTATCCGTCCTCGCGGTGGCGAGGAGGCTGTGTCTCTCCGAGCGTGACGAAGGAGAGGGTAAAACGAGGATTTCTTTCCCTCGTTTCTCTCTCTCTCTCTCTCTCTCTCTCTCTCTCTCTCTCTCTCTCTCTCTCTCTCTCTCTCTCTGACTCGTCAAAAGCTCGAAGAATCACTTTCACGTACACGGATGTCCGCATTACGCTTACATGCACGGTCGAGCTGCGAGCGGAAGTAATATCGCGCGAAGATCGGATATAGAAATTGGGCCCTGGACGGTGTCCAAAGGATTCTGTCTTTCACGCGGTTTTTGGCGTTTCTCCTTTCTTCTTGCTTGTCCGTGTGAAATATCTGACACTCGACCTGTCCAGGTGTGGATACATCGAGTGTCAAGTAGCCGCGACGATCAATCCGCAGAGAAACTTTGAGAGTCGCGGCTTTCTACGTGTTTCTGTGGAGAGTATAGAGAATACAGACTCAGGAGAAAACAACGAGAGAACAGATGTCCAATGAAAAATTAAATGGGAACAGTGCGACGTGAAAAGATAATTTGCGAGAGAATAGTGTCCGAAAAGTGAATAACGGAAATGGCAGACAGCGGTGCAAGGAAATTCAGCAGTGGAAAATAGCTAGCCGAACGATGCCAGAAGAGAAAATTCACCAATAAAAGAACGCGGCGCGAGGATACTGGGAAAAAAAAGAAATAATTTCAGCTGTAAAGAACGAACAATGTCGAGGATATAAAAAGAAAAAGTTGAACATCAAAAATGTAACAGGAAAAATATTCTCAGACAAAGTTTTAAATAAGCTACTAAGAAGGAAAAATAAAATAGCATCATATAATATGTGAAAATACAAAAAAGAGAAATGTGCGAAAATTATATAATTTCTGCCAAAATCATAACTATACCATATCTGGCAAATTCCGAAAGCATCAATCACGAGGAAAAAGGAAAATAATACGTGAAGATATAAATATGAAAAATCTACCAAAATTACCCAATTCCTGTCAAAATCATAATATTATTTTACATATCGAATTTTAAAAAATATTAGATTGATCAATCACAATGAAAAAGAGGAATAACAGGCGAAAATATAGAGATGAAAATTGCCCAATTCCTGTCAAAATCATAATTACATATCGATTTTAAAAATATCAGATTGATCAATCACAATAAAAAAGGAAGGTAACAGACGAAAATATAAAAACGAGAAATCTACTAAAATTATCCAACTTCTGTCAAACTCATAATTATATTATATATTGTACGTCGAAGTCTAAAAATATCAGATCGATCAATGATAACGAAAAATGAAAATAACAGGCGAAAGTATGAAATTACGTTCGGACATGTTCTACCGAATTCCAGAAATACCCGATCGATCGAATTAATTACTTCCCACTGCATCAGCAATCGTGATTCATCGGTCGTATGAAGCGTGAAGTGGCAAGTACGTGACTTCTCTCCAGTGACACGAGCATCGCGAAAATGTCAAGTACATCTTGCATGCCGGGATCACCATACCGCGAGGAAGCATTCGCTCCAACAAGGTCAAGGTCACGATCCCTCGCCTCCGGAGGAATTCTTAATTATTTCGCGCACATCTCTCGAAAACTGCGTCACCGGCCAACTTGAACGACCTTTCCGAACGATAAAAATCTACTATTATTATCCTCTGCTATTTCTGCTCTTGACACTAGTACTTTCAAGAAACTATTTTTTTTTTCTTTATCCTCCATCTCTCTCCCTCTCTCTCTCACACACACACACACACACACATTGTTTCGCGAACATATCTCGCAACAATGGCCGGAATTGAATTTCCGCTTCTCCGTTTCGGCTTCGAGTATTTTCTCGGCTGGCTAATCGACTTTCCTCACGATCGTCTCGAGTGCAGAATGCACGATCGAAGCTGCATCACCGGTTGAAACGTTCAACAAGAACGTACTCGTGGTGATGACAACGCTGTCGCGAGTCGATATCTCGATTCGTATGTAAAAACTTATGTGCCGAATATTTAAAATCCTAGGATAATGTAAATGCAAAATCATGTTATGCTATTTGTGCCGGATGTAATAATTCCTTCATTAGCGATGCTCAGGCGCAAATTTGTTGGCTATGAAATGAAAACATATCAAGAATATGATATAATTAACTTTCCAATTATGAACAATTTTAGAAAAAGTCGCCAGAAGAATTTGCATTTTCCACAAGCTCGTCATCTAGAGATTAATTACCAACATACAAAGTAATTATTTAAAATAAATGGAGAAAAAGGAAACATCCGAGGTCTAGACGAAGGATTAATCATAATATATCATCTTTCCGTGATTTAATTTATTACACAACCACTGACAAAAAGAATGTTGTAATTCAGTTAGAAATTCCAATGACCACGTTCCATTATTTTCATGAAATTGATCGATACGATTATCGATATAAAGTATAGAGAGCAGGTGTTGCAATTTCTAAGAAGGATCGTCGTAATCGTAAAACAAAATCATCGCAATTCTTGAACAAAAAGAAATTACTTTTTTTATTTTCCTTTGCGAATGTGTCTATTTTGTACATGCAAAATATTCACTTTTTTTTTTTTAGCAGGTAAAAATTATAGTATGAAATAACAGTGGTTAATCTTGGGAATTTCGATAATTCTGTAGAACGGAGTTGGCTAACTGACAGCTTGCGGGCCCTTGCCCCCACTTTCTTGATCGCTAGCGTTACCCCCTCCACTGCATCTCTTGAGCCCCACTCTCTCAGTCCTACCAAGCATGTGGAGGGGATAGCGCTAGCGATCAGGAAAGTAGGGGCAAGGGCCCGCCAGTTAGCCAACTCTGCTGTAAAATAAAAATAAAAGTCAGAATTGGCGAAGTGCGTGCAGAGAGTGATCTCTGAAACTCGCTGGTAGCGCACGCATGCTACAAGCACCATGCTACTAATTACGTGCTTCGGTTAGCCGGGATTTACGCCGCAGTCGGCATAACTCGTTAAAATTTCTCATTACCATGTCGTTTACTCTCCGACAGTAATAATTACCGCAACTTAGAGCGCAACCCTTGCCGCCGCGAGTAAGCACGCCGCTCCTTTCTTCCCTTTGTTCGGCTCGTGTTGGATCGCTTCGGAAAATAAAGTCAAGCATCAGCGAGACAATAATTATCGCAACGACGGATCGACAAAGACGGAGAAAAATTTCTTTTCGAGGCGAGAACAAGCACTGCAATTGTCCTCGTATATAAAACGAAGTTAAAGGTTAACTTGGGAGACGGGATACTTTTAATTGCTACGGCGAAAGGAAAATATGGCAGCGGCGATGTTACCATCCACTCTGATGAATTTTACAACCCGAACTTAAGATAATTACCAAAGTTGTAAATTTTTAGGTTAATTGTTGAAGTATAAAGCTCGAGCTAATTGATGATTTACCGAAGATTTTTATGACGTCGGAGATGTTTCAAACTCTTGCAATAACCGTAGAGAGTTAGAGCTAAAGTTGGATGGAAAGAAAAAAAAATGATAGAAAAAAATTCGATTTAAATGTTATACCATCTTTTGCAAAAGAGTTTAATCTTTTTTTTAAGAGAGACTTTTAATATCTTAATAGTTTGAGATGACGAAGACTAACTGACGACGATACATACATGACACTCTATTTGAATACAAGTTCAAAATATTATTTTAATTTACAAATTTGAAAACTTCAGAAAAAGAAAAGAAAAGGCAAACACATTAGGTAATGGAAAAATTGTCAAAATTCTGAGTCGAAAGTTTGTAATGTACACATGTACAAGCTACCCTGTGAAATCAATTTCAATTTACGAGCTTAAAGAAAAAAAAAAGAGTAAAAATTTCGTAACAGAAAATCACCGAAACTCTTACCTTTGTTCAAATAATTTCCGTCTCTTGAGAAATTAACGAAAATCAAGCAACAAAAAAATTGCAGCTTTTTCCTGGCCAGAGAGCCATTTTAGTTGCGCGCGTCCGTGAAGCAACGAGTAATTGCAACGTCGAGTCCCCCGTCCGCGTTTCGTTTCAATGGATCCTGCCTCTCTTTGATCGGCGAAAATTTCGAGGATATTGGCGAGAGTCGGCTTCGCGCGAACGCTTCGCGCGTTAATCTCGCGCTCGCAACTGATTGACATCCCCGTCATGGAATAGTTAATAGATATATGTAATGGTTTTTCATTTCCGCGCCTGAATTCGCGCGTGTTATCGGACGAGCTGACCGAAAGCGTTGTAACAAGAGTATCGCCAGATTGAAACCGCGGTATTGGCTATCCTACGTGTGTTGGTATCGAAAATGTCCGGTTGATTATGGCAATTGGTAATCGCCCGACGATTGTCGAATATTTCATTCCACGCCTCGTTTTCGAGGATTGATGAACATTTTCCGAATGACGAGAATAACAACTCAGTGGCACCAGATCAGTTTCCAAATTTTTCGTAATTAAACGTATTAAAAGCACACGAGAGTTTTTCTTTTTTTTGTTTTTATTAAAATAAACAAAAGGATTGTTTGATTGAAAGTTTCGTATTTGCGTCAGTTTTACTTTTCGTTTTTTTTTTCAAATCGCCAGGCAACATTCAGAGGCATCATGGAATTCTGTATTAACAATTTGAATGAATCGTTCGAATCTTTGATGTTTAGAAATATCAATGATCAGACTGTTGTATTACTAATTTATCGTAACAACACCTCCACTAATTTGTCGTAGTCATAAATATAATTCATACACAGCCATTTTGCAAAGGCTGGAATTAAAGTTACACTTCCAATTAACTCTTCACATGCATTAATGTACACAGACAACCATTATCTTGTGAAAAAAATAAACGAATAACAATTAATATTGCAATCATGTATCTGTATTAAATTACCAACGGCAAATCTCACGAAACTACACAAGTAGGTAAAACTTTGCAATTTTCGAATTTTCACTTCCCCTCCAATCCGGCTTTTATCAAAGACAAATTCCAAATGAAACGAGTGCCAGAGAAACGAATCGAAATCCTGCACGATCTGTAAAACCGATCATTTTACAAAGCGTTTATTGTTAGCCAAAGCTCGGAACATGACAAACAGCGACGGAGATTTATCATTTCACTGCGAGCGAGTAAAAAAAAAAAGAAGAAAAAACGGGATGATCTTTGTATTTGTTCGAAGGTTCGATTGCGGGAGCGGAGTCGGCACAGTCAGGAGCACGCAAACAGTGAGGCTGAACGAGTGGAACACCTTGACCGTCTACAGGCACCGATGGGACGCCTGGATTCAGCTGAATCAAGAGAAACGCGTCGAGGGGAGATCGAAGGTAAAGAACGAGTGCTCGATAGTACTCGACGAGGCGTTACGTGCTAGTGAAAAAAGAGGCGATCGATTATCGGTGAAAACGGCGGATAGATCTGTCGACGTGACACGCAAATACTTACGATTAGTCGCGAGCGTGTTCGAATTAGAATCGTCACGGAATTGAAACTGACGGCCACCGCTTCGAAAAGGCACACGACGAATGGCCTCACGAGTGTGTGGATAGAGCCAGTGACTCTGAAAATTCGAGGATAATTGCTGGAGGACTCGTTGAAACATAGAAGAATCGATGAAAACGTTTCGCGCGACTGATGCTAGAGTTCAATTTTTTCCTGTTTCCAGATTGTTTGTTGAAAATTCGTGTGCAAACATTTCGCGTAGAAAAATTTGATTACACTTTCACGAACTTGATTTGGGTTTTCGATTCCGCAGAATTTCGGTTTTGATTGCGAATTTATCTGACGGTCAATTCCAATTTATATTCCACGAGAATTATTAGATAAAATTTTTTTTAAAAACACGTGTGGAGGATTTCTCGTTGAAACCATTAGTCAGATTGGTTATACTATCGTAATTGCTATATCAGGATGACTAAATTGTCCCTCCAAAGTCCGATGATTTGAACGACAAAAGGATATTTGCGCAATTATTTTTATTAACACCGATCGACTTTCAAGTTCTCCAAATCATCGCGCAAAGAGGCAAGAAAATTGAACCGAATTTTACAAATTTGATCGAAATCTCCAATTCCGCCTGTCAGTTACAATCAGTGACACTTGAAACTCTCGGTGAATAAAAAATACTACGAATAAAAGAGGCCAGAGATATCTCAGGCTTCAAAGTCCGTGTCTCCGTGTCGATTAAAATTCACGATCGTACGCGTCTCGCGAATGAATTTCCATCGACAGGCACGACCGGCTCATGCCGGATTGTTGAACAACGACGTCCGATACATAGATCCGGTGTTCCTCGGCGTGATTTTCCGGTATTCCTCGGTTGAAAAGACGGCGCTCGTTTAGAACGTTTCCCTTTAAAAAGGTCCGGGCTTGCTTGGCTGACGTCTTTGGTCGAGAGACGAGCAAATCTTTTCACGACTCACAGCCGTATGTATTCTTTGCCGACGTCATCGTTATTCACCTGGATGCGATTCCAGCCACGATACACGTTTCCCGGTGAAAAACACTTTATTTTCCAAGGAAATCGTCCGTCTAACGATTATCCTACTATCCTCGATTATTGCTCCAATTTGCTCCAGATGACATCTTTGCTCTGTTAATTTGCACTCCTTTCGCACGATACGCTTGTAATTTAATTATTCTTCAGCTTCGCGATCGTTTGTAAAATTCAAGATCGTTTACACTGGTTTCTTTCGTTTTCTGGTTTCATTTTTAACTTAATTGGAGGATGGCATATTTGGAGATGATGGACATTTTCTTTTTGAAGATTGCTACGAGGTCGTGCATTTTCTTTTTCTAAAATAAGCTTGAACAATCAGTTATCAGATTACAGAATGAATTCACGGTTTCAAACAAAGTTAGTTACATTTTAAAATAAATCACCGTCTGTTAAAAAAGAACGCAATTACTTTTTGGCCAACCCGATAATACGGTAACTGACAATTTGACAATCTTGATTATTCATCATTTTTATCTGTCGCATTTGGATTTAATTGGAAGACCTGGGCTGTATATTTCGAGTGGGTAGTTATTGATCGGTTTAAAAATACAGAGAGAGTGTAAAAATTGGGAACAGAGGAAAAGTACTTTTTCCCTGATGACTCACTCTAACCCCCGCGTCTCGTTTCAATATCCGATCAGTCGGTAATTGCTACGACAATATGTCCGATGAATTGACAAATTGCTCCCCCAATTCAAGCTCAATTTTGTTCAAAAAAAAAAAAAAAGAAAAATTCATGCTTGAAATATTTTTCTTAGCAATATTTTCACGATGATTTCTCGACATTTTCGCGACAGTAAACTATCGAAACAATTCGAGACTACTCAACGACGTTCGTACTCGCGATAGACTAGAAGACAAACACATTTTTTATTGGAAATAAAATGCACGACGTTCGATCGAACGTTTCGAACACTGCGAACACTGTTCGATTCGCGAGGAAACGTGCGCATCTCGAACGGCAAAAGCAAGAATCAGGTCAGCAGTGATACAATGGAAACGCAATGGTTCTCGATAAAGCGGGTTAAATAACCTGAAAATCGATCGACCTGGGAAAAGTGAGCTAATTACAATCCCGCGACGCAAAAATAAAGAAACCGTAATATATATATATATATATATATATATATATATATATATATATATATATATATATATCTGCGTGTGCAGTCGATGAAACAAAATGTCCTTTAGGCGAAACGGTGAAGAAAGCATCGCGAAAAGCATCAGATAGTCAACCAAGGATGGTAGTAGACAAAAGTGGTCAATCCCATCGGCAGGGAAATTGACTTACGTTGGACTTTTCTCCGTGAATAAAAGGTCAGCCCCTCGGTCGTTGTGTCTCATTTGTAAAACACGGGGAGAAAAGAGAGAAAGAGAGAGAGACAAAGAAAGCTAAGGAAAACTTGAAAGAGAACGAAAGAAGGAAGGAAGAAGATAGAGACAGGACAGACGAAGGAACAGAACAAAGTAGGAGAGAAACGAAGGAGAAGCGAGAGAAAGAGAGAGAAAAAGGAAAACGGAGAACCGAGTGAAAAGAGAGTGAAGAGGGACAAAAGTACACGTTGACCTCTCCAGCCTCCCCCCTCCCTCCCCCCCAACCCCGGTTGCAGTCGCGAAAAACTCGCGGAGCACGGAATAAAACCGAGACGAGTAAGTGCCGGAGCATGATTAAAACGAAACACTGTGGCCGAACAATGGACGGCGCCGTGTATGCGTTTGCTGAGGAGGCGAAGCAAAAAAGAAAGAGGGGAAAAAAGGGAGAAGAGATCGTGCCACGGCACGCGAAAGACATTCACGGGGGCGACACATCAAAGATTTTTCCGGTATTTGCGTCGGAACAGGGCAGACACGAACGTTGGAATATTACTTTCTTGCTCGTTTGAGAGCGACGGCCCGCGAATTACGCGGTCAAATGGAGCGTGAAAACGAGCCGAGCCCGTAGCCAGAGACCTTCCTCTCGCGCGAGGATTCATCCTTCTCGCGGATGTGCCCGAACCGCGACGTTGATCGGCCGCTGATTAATAGCTGCGTTCAACCCTCCGACAATCGCAGAAATTATGAAGAAACTTGCCCTTTGTCCTTGGATTTTCCAGCCGCTTTGACTTTATACGACGCGCTGCAGCAACTAGTAGGTGCTTAGTAGAACGATTAATCGATGGTTAAGTTTTTAATCGATGGATCATTTTACCCGCGAAGATTCGCCCTCCTCTTTTTTTTTTTTTTTTGTAACGTTCAGTACGATCACGATGGGGCCAGATTTCCTTCAAATTGGTAATTTCAATATTATTTCGATGAACTTGGCTATTTGACTTGACAATTCCAATGTTATACTGATTTAAATAGACATTATTTAAATATTGTTTCTGACGCTCTTGGAATGACACTCTTATTTAACTTGGAGTAACTTTGTGTTTTAAAATTACGTTGTAGAACGATTAATCGATGATTAAGTTTTCAATCAATGGACTATTTTACTCGCGAAGATTGGGCCTCCTCTTTTTTTGTAACGTTCGGTACGATCACAATGGGACCAGATTTCCTTCGAATTGGTAAAATTTCTGATGAACTTGACGATTTGATTTTACAACGTTATATTGATTTAAATAGACATTATTTCTGACACATTTTTATTTAACTTCGAATGATTTTATGTACGTAAAGATATAATACAGATATTCGAAAAGTCTCAATCTCTACACCTGATCCACATTTGAAGAAAAACATATTTCTGATGAAAATTTTTGATTTTATCCGCAATGAATTTATCACTCTACAAAAAAAGTACAAAATTTATCAAATTTTCAACAATTTCGACGAACAATGCAACGTGTTAAATACACCACGAAGCATTGGGGCAAGTTTATAGTTTAATAAACTGCATTTGAACGTAGGTACTGCGATAATGATATCTTCTCGCTTTAGAACAGGAATATTCTATCTGCGTTTGATCGCGATCTGGTTTTGGTATAACGACGTACGATAACGTGTAGACGTACAATTAAGTCGTAGAAACAACATGGATACGAGGTAATTAGAGCATCTGGCGGTGTTTAATGTCGGTCACCAGAAAGCACGGTATTTGCAAATCAGCGTACACAAACACCCAACAATTACACGTCGTTGAAATTGGGACGCAGACAAGAAAACTACTGAGAAATAAAACACTTTCGCGAATTAAAATTAAAACGTCGCAACGTTTGAGATGCAAATGAGGAAAATAGTGACAAAGTGACGTTGCAACGTTCACCAGCGGAGAAACGATTTCACTTCGGACTAATGTCCGTTACGTTTCACGATTTTTCATCCACAGTGCAGTGTAAAAAAACGCGGGATCATCGTCTTACACGCCACGAAAATCACCGTAGATCACGTATCGTGCCGGGCAACACGTTTACGTGGAATGTCTGATGCGTTTTCGAGCCCCTTTCAACTTTTACGACCCGCTTCGGTGGTCAGACGTATAAAGACAGATGGCCGGTTTCGCGAACGATGAATAATCGAACCACGCCCGTGAAACGGACCACGCTACACCGTGTAATCAGTAAAATGCACCGTTACTTGTAAAACTTAGTCCGTAGTTTGCTCGATTAAGGAAATTCAGCCGACGATGTCGCGTATTGTCCGTGTTCATCGATTTTCTCGTCCACCCTATCCGACAGAAAGCTAATTTTACCCTAATTCATGTACGCTTGTAAAACTCGGTCGGTGTGCGATGTTTGTCGCGCCAACGACAATCATGGTTTTAATGAAAATTGTTGCACACTGGCTGCGATTTTGCTCGATGGAAAGTTATTTTACGATGAAAGATGTCGACAATTTATTGCGCCACGATCGACACCTATGTCGTTACAAACGACGTTGAATTTTATTACATACACGTGTATATATCTGGATTGCATTATTTCTTAGTGTTTAATTCTGTTAAGTACGTTGTATTTTACGTGACGAAGGGCACTGATAAAAATTTACCACTAGTGTGATTGTTTGCGACCCAATGATGTCAACTGAGAATTAAAACGTAGAGTTAATATTAATAACCATAAAGAAAATGATACTCGAAGCACGGAGTTTCTACTTTAAAAAATACAAACTTCTTCTTCATAGCGTGTCTCTGCACGGAAGAGGCGCACAGCAAAATAACGAAGTACATGGCCATTTGACTTGATAAATTAGATAAATACGCAAATGAAATCACTGACACTATTACAGAGTCTCGTAGACGAAAACGTCTCTTTATCCGTTTTGATAACTACTGCATATTCATCAGGTTCGCCTGCAACTTTTTGAGAAACGCATTTTAATATTTATCATTCTTAACCGTTTGACTACCAAACAAACTTGACATTTTCCTTTCGAAACGTTTAAGTAACCAGGGAAGGCGCGTTTTATTACATCCCGCAGCGGCATTTTCTTCTTCTTCTTCTTCTTCTTTCTTTTTCTCTCTTGAAATTACACGTTGGAACTAGCCGGCATTTCGCTCTTGAATTAAAAGTCTTTAAAAGCTACCTACTTTCTAAACCTCCGTCCCTCTGCGTCTTCCTTTCTTCTCTCGTTGCTCTCGGTCTCGTTCTTCCACCTCCGTTCGTGCTTTCCCTCTCAGCCACTCTCATAAGACTTGCAAATTGTTTCGTAATAAGTTAGTACGCGGCAAGAGAAAGGGGGAGAGAGAGAGAGAAAGAGAGGCGCTGCTTTCCACGGCGAGGGGGAGAGTGGTTTCGAGTGCACTTTTAAAAACAGAGCCAAGTTCATCTACGGCCAAGTTTCGCGAAACAATCGGGGGAATATTGTCGACCATCGTGGCTCGCCTGATGGGCGAAAAGAAATCTCAAATCACCGGCCGGGAAATCACCGCTCTGCTCTTCCAGCGTAAGAATGAAGCACCTCTCGTCAACTGATAATTGTACTCTATCCGCGCGAAGAACACTGCCGTTTCTTAAAGAAGCTGGAAACAAACTCCAATGACATCGCGGTTTGATTTCTACGCTGATTTTAACGCTGATTATTCATTGTATTATTTTGCACTAATAAGGGAACATACATAAGTGTCAATCACCGATTTTGAATCATCGAACGTAGTTCTCGAGAAAATATTTGACCCAAAAAATATTTCTTTTTTATTGGCAATCATCGATACTGAAGAGGTGAAAAGTAGTCTCAAAGTTGGGGGTGCGAAGCATGTTTTGTCAAATACCTCGGAAATTATGTTCAATGAAAATCTCGAAGATAAGAAACGAAATGAACAGTACAGTAATTTTCTATGACACTGCCGTTTGGAATTATCTAATACTTTCTTCATTGTTTATTATTTTTTAATATCTCTTTGTATTAATTCTATATCTATTCAAAATGCAAAATAGTATTAAAGTTTGTAATCTTCTGTATAAAATTTGCATTAACTTACAATTCTATTGCTCCTTGATAAGTAAAGAACAGTACATGGTACTCGGATAAGTAGAATAAAAATTCTTATGTGACCAAGCTAGTAGAATAGGTATATAAAGGATATGATCAAACGTGTGGTACAAGGTTTTGTAGAACAGACGACGTAGACGGGCAAAGCATATGATTAGATTAGTCGCGTGTAAGATTAGAGTAGTAGAACAGGTCACGTACGTAGTCAGCCAGGTAAGACAAGTTACGTTACATTATTAATTAATCACGCTGGATAATGTGCATGCATAATTAACTTCCCGTACAAATTCATTAATATTCATACGTATTAAACGAAATAAACAAATTTTCCACCGTGGATATTCATCGGCGATATAAACAACGTACTACCGACGAAGTAGAACAGATCATTGTACAGTCAAACGCGACAAAAGTTTTTATCACGTAGCGAGAGAATTCGTTCGAAACAACACTGTATTTACACAATTACGCGGCGATAGGATTATTTTTAAGAAAAAAATAAAACACGCCGAGCAATCGATCATTTTCTACATAATACACGTCTAAAACGAAACTTGGAATTTATTCTATGACGCTACGCGTCACTTTCACACTGAATCGAACGAAAGAAACGTGGAAAGATTAATTATTCGAAAAGGAAAGGAGGGGAGCAAAGGCTGACTTTGAAGTTTACGTTCTAATCAGGTGTTTTTCTCAAAGATTACACCGCGGAATCGGAAGAGGGGATAATCGATGGGCGGTTTCGAGAATTGGCCGCGTGACTCGAAGACGACGGGCCGTCTGGTTTCTCTCCCGGGGGAGAGGCCGAGTTTAATTACCTTTAAAATCAGCGGACATCGCCGGAAAATGGGTCTGCAAGAGGAACCCACTTTATCCCCAAGTGCCATTAAGCATTCGGTGTCCTAACGACAGCGTCGTAATTAGAGGAACCGACCTCCGGCCGTCGCCTCTTTTTCGTCTTTGCCTCCTTTTTTCGTTTTACCCCCTACCTTGACGTTTCTCGCGACGCGGACGAAACCGAAACGAACGACGAGCTACGAGGAGCCAGACGTTGACGAGTCTCTTCTTCCACCTCTTATTTCGGACGTTTCACCCGTATACCCTGGCATTCGTTTGCGGTTCATTCATGAAAATAACGGGGGAGGATCGTGGTTTTTAAAGTGCATTGAAATGCGCGTGATTAAGGATCCTTGTTCTTAATACGCAGGTTTCTCTTTATTATATTGTGCAGTGTGTTTGAGTATGTGGACGCCATTTCTCTGAAAAGAAATTTTCTTTTTGCAAAAAATTGCACACGGATCGACAGTACATCTAAAAATACTGTTATGCACTCAATTAATAGTGTGTTCAATCTACGTCGCTAGAAATTTCCATCAACTTTTCAGCACACGAGACAGGTAGTAGTGGTCTCCATATTTTTCGAATTCGATGACTTGGGCTTTCCATTGTTAAGGATATTGGCACGTTTAGTTAAACACACTGTAAATATATATAGTGAATATTATAGTTACCAGAAAATCCGTGGGTTTTTAGTGCGATAGAGATTCTGTTAATTTCGTCGGATCTTGTTTCTCCACTGTATCGGTGTAAATGCGTGCATCCGTTTGTCGCTTATAGGAAATGCCATCTTAAATCGATATCTAGGTTTCTTTGTTTCTGACAATTGACGAGAGCAGTTTGCTGGTTTCTGCTGACTCTCGCTCAAAGGTCTTGCGATATATTTTATTTTTAATATTCTTGTGTTTTTTTTTTATAGATTGTAAAATTTTCAAGTTGCATATTATTATGCAATTTATTATTATCCAATTTCGAAACAAATATATATAATACATACGATATATGTAACAAATAAATATATACAAATACACGTTCTAATTAATTTGTTCTAAGACTTTTGAGCAAGAGCATAAAAAATATAATACACGAGATACACGGATATTGAAAGTTGCACGAATCGAGATTTTTCATTCGTTGAAACGCGAAATTTTGCAATAAAAGCAATAATTATATTTCCCGATAATTATATTTCCAAACATTCCGTACCGGCGAGACTGCAGCCCCGAATGATATCTTTATTTTTCGCTGTTGACTGAATAATATGAGCGTAATCCGCTCGAAACACAAAGCACGTTCCTTGGGCATCTAATTTTCTGGACTTTGTAACGGGTCGGAGAATAACTAGTACTCGTTGTAGCCGCTTTAATTTGTTCCATCTTCCTTTCCTTTTCTTTTTTCTTTTCTTTTCCTTTCCTTTCTTCTTCTTCTTTTTTCCCACACCAAGTAGACAATGACGACGTGGCACGAAAAGAGGCAAAACGGAGCGTGGCTTACTACAAAAGAGTCCGCTAGACGAGACCGCAAGCTAAACATTTGATAACGCGCGATAACAATTTAATATTACATCTGCCACGCGTTGGCAAAACATTTTTCGCTTTGTTCAATTATCGCGCCAGTTGGTCTTTGTTCTTTTATTAATTCATAAAGGAGCGTCCTGTGTTTGTTCTATCAACGCCGTTTCTTCTTCTGTTCTTTTTTTTTTTTTTTCTTTTTTTCGTTAGCGTCGTTTAGTTCACTATTTTGTCACTCTCGTCTCTGTTTTCGCTATTTTGATTTATTCAGTGACAAACTGGTGGGACACGTGTCGGAACGAATAAAAGTAGTCAAGGGCAATCTCGAGCATCTTGGCGCATACGACACTGTTTAAATTTCATTCTATTTTTTTTTATATTACACGACTGATTCTTGTTCTCTGGTATCCGTGCAACTGATGACAGCAATTACATTAGTCAAAGCAAAAAATACTTGTTTCTCAAAGCAAAAATCTCAGTTGCAATTCAAAGCCTTGTACTTTTTTTTTTTAAATTCCTTAACAACGAAAGACGAATAGAGCGCACTTTATTTTCAAATTCCAATTAGGACACTCTGCTCCAGGATACTTTAAATAAGCCAATCGAGTCCAATTCCCACGGTTTCTAAAATCAACCAACATTCAAAGAACATCCGTTCTCGGAACAATCCCCCGAGACAGATATCAGACGGATGAAATCGTGAAACCGTGAAAAATATTTCTTACGATAGAAGTAACCACAGTGCGATGCCATTGCAGCGTTAGTTCAGAGTAGACTCCTTTAATCTGAAAAAGTAACTCTAAAAGACGAGGGGGAAGAGCGGAAAGCACTCTATACTCTGTATACTCCAGACGAGAGGGTAGATTACGTAAAAAGTGTACTCTCTCTTTCTCTCTCTCTCTTCATTTTTCACACAGCTCCCGCGAAATCCTCAAAAGTCATCGAAAATTAGCCTCTCGTCGGGAAGGAACGTCGGATTAACCAACTTGTTCGACGACTTATCGTCAACGATAGCTGACTGTTTCGGAAGAAGATAACCGAGAGGAATAGAATAGGGTCTGACAAAACGACGGATTATTCTCCGCCTCCAGCTGCCCCCCGCGAGGTTTCAACCTCGCGAACACGTTCGCAGTTCTCGCGTGAAAAATGGGTCGAGCGACAGGGATCGAGCAAAGAGAAATAAATTGTACGCTCCCTCTCTCTTTCTCTCTGTCCCTCTCTTCCCCGTGGGGAACTTTCTTCAGATCTCGAACGAAAGAATTCCGCGCGACGAGGATGGGAACGGGCGATCGGTCTAAGATGGCGATCCCCTGCTGGACAAGACTGGCGAGATTTTTGCGCGGCAGGTGATAAAAATGAAAATTGAAGGGAGCCAGGACGTTGAAAGCAGATGAAATTACGGTCGGGGCGACGAAAAATATCAGCAAGAATCTTTCTCCTTTTTCTTGTAGATTATATTGGAGTTTAATTTTAAAGCTAAGTTGAATAGAATCGAAATCTGAAAGTCGTCGAGGTTAGTTTTATTCTGATTATTGCTATTACTATGATAATCAGTAATTTCGTGACTATTATTCCGATAGTTAATTCTCCAGAAACGTGAAAATATTTCCAAAATTAAATAGCATCACCGACAGATTTTCAATAAAATTATTTGTAACTAAATAGTTACAAAAGTAAATGATTATATATGTATATCTTAAAATGCAATTAACTTTATTTTAAACCACAAATTCATTCTATCTGATACCCGATTGTTGAAGCTTGTTTCAGAAAAAGGAAATGCACGATCTCGTTAACAATTGTTTGTCTGAGGTCAATTTCAAAATGGAAAATAAAAAAGGGACATTTTCGTCGTATTTTGCTAGAAGGAAAAAAACTTCCTTTTAAAAGCAAGTTCAGAAAAAATTATCTAACGTGTATAGTGGAGTAGCTTTGAAATAACAGCAGTGTCAAAATTGATTTGCTAAATTTCATTACTGACGAGAATATCAAATCGTTCTTAGAATTTTTTTTTTTGTCAAAAAAGATAGGAACCTTTTTGAATGAGAAATCGTGAAATTGCCTAAAAAAAAAAAAAAAAAAAATGGCAAAAAGTAATCGAACAAATATATTGCCCAATAAAGTTTTCGTTTCTCGTGAAAAAATTCCATTCGCCCACAAAAAAGCGTGGTTACTTTTTGACTAACCCGATACATCGAAAATATTGAAGAAAATTTCGACAGGATTCAACCTGGTGTCGCACGAAATTACATCGCGGAAGTCGCAAGAAAATCCATCAGATTCAAGGAAGAAAAGGCGAAGCCTTGGTCCGAGTTAATAACGGAGACGAGAGGAGCGTATTTTCGGATTTACCGCTCGCTGCATTTTTTTTTTTTCTTTTTTTTTTTAATAGGCAGCCAAGCACGACGCAAAGAGGAATCACGCGTTTCGAAAATGAATTTTGCTAGACGCGCGGCCGACCGAACTTTCCGCCAGGCAACGTCAAATGGAGGATTGAAAGAACTAACATCCTTTTAGTTTCGCCGTTGAATCTCATTTACCATTTCGTGATAACGCACTTAGCCATTTCCCACCTCGTCTCGAAAGTTAATCTTTTTGATACTGCTTCGTCTTTGGCCACTATGCCTCTAATACATTGCCAATGAAGACGTGAACGTCACTTCATCATTCCGACATCGTGGTATCGAGCTTTTGGACGAAAAGGTCGTGTTGGTTGCAAAGCGACAGCTTCTAAATGACAAAACTGCATCGCAGCCGGGATTTTCCAGCTTTTCGAAAATACCACGGCAACATTTCTGCAACGTGGAAAACTTGAAAATAACAATCTTGT
This sequence comes from Frieseomelitta varia, assembly GCF_011392965.1. Classification (NCBI taxonomy): domain Eukaryota; kingdom Metazoa; phylum Arthropoda; class Insecta; order Hymenoptera; family Apidae; genus Frieseomelitta; species Frieseomelitta varia. Next base: position 209,364 of record NW_025109974.1, read on the forward strand.
TGTTACGTTTCGTCGCGTTTAATGGAAAAAGCTTGTTACAGGGGCTGAATGAGAGAAAATGCCGAAATCGTGACTGCACGAAGGGGAAGTTTTTATTTTGATCACCGTGTTTCCACTAATAAATTTTATATATTTTCAATATCATTTTCGTTACAATTCGCTCTGCAATTTGTTTGACATCCATCGATATCTTTTCACACACTTTTTTCCTTTCGATCCTCCGTATTACTCGCACCGTCCCTCGTTTTTCCCCGTTTTTCTCCATTTATTCGACGCAGTTTTTCTAACTGCGGGACACGGTATCTCGGTTAATCAAAAACTCGCCGCGCTAATTACGAGGATATCCAGATAAGTAGAATTCGCTCGGTTGAAACTTTTGTCCATTTAACGACTTTTGGTTCCACTTTTCCAAGAAATGGAAAGAGAGAGAGAGAGAGAGAGAGAGAGAGAGAGAAAAGAGAAAGGAAAAAGGAGCGTCGCGTTCAGTACGCGGAAATCGTTAGCGGAAAGTTTCTCGCGGCAGAATGGAAACTCGAATGAGATTAAAGCGCGAAAGTCGATTACAAGTTATCAATACACGGTGAGCATTTTTCCGAAGATCCAAGGACTTTAGCTTGGTTTAACGTTGAAACAAGCGTGCTGTTTCATCAAGCGGAATTTCGTGCACGTGTTTTAATTGGAAACGGGATCATTTGCGAAACGATTCGTCTATTTCTCGTCTGTTCGAGCGTTTAAATACGTTATCTCTCTATCTCTCCCTCTCTTTAACGAGAAGATGGCAGAAAAACGCGGCGTAGAATCCGTGCAGAGAGAGGGATTAATCTAAACGATAGCCTTTTACAACGAGCTGTGACGTTGTAATTAGCGACGATTTAACATGCTGCGAATTTTATCCCTGCTCGTCTTATAATGCGATAATTAATTGAATTCGATAACGAAGGGAAGCTCCACTTTAACAAATTACGAGAAAGAATTAATTCGAAAAAAAATTCTCAGTGAATCGTTCGATCGTTAATGAACTTTCTCAGCCTAAGTAAGTTAATTCTGACAATTGGCAGAAATTGATTTTCAGAAATTTATTTGAGAAAGGGAATTGATCGATCTGTTTACATTGATTTGGATATTATGAAATTGTGAACCAAATATACTTGGAAATAATTAAAATAATTTAAAGTAGCAGAAATAGAATACCTCAGAAATGCTACAACTCGAAGAAACCTATCGAAATATTCTTCAACTTCGAACAAATATTTACAAAGAAATCCAATAAAATGACTGATCATAGGAATAAAGAATTATTTAAAAGAAAAAAAGAAACAACCTAAGAAGCAAAGAAGGAATTACAAAATTCCGAATTAAAACAAGCTCAACTCGAACATCAAAATATCATGGAAGAAGAAGAGATGAAAACTTTTTTTTCGAGACAACCAACGAGAGATGCTCGTCGGCGAAAATTATTTCGATCGCCGACAACTCGTTCGCCGCGAGTTCCGTTACGAACGGAGAAACCTTTCAGACGAGGCGCAGCAGCCAGATGATGCCCGGGCAAACTGGACGGTGCAGTTCGGTGCTGAAACTTTCGAGACTTTTGTAAGTGCATTAACTTGAAGACTGTCGGCCAGAATTCGCGCGTACGCGAACGTCAACCCTGCCAACTTTTCACGTGTACACTACGCGCACCACGACACCGTGCATACACGTTCTCGCGCGAAGAGACGCCGAGGAAACTACAAGGAAACCCTCGGCAGTTTCGCTAGGCAAATATGGGCTAGCTTGGCTGTACAATCCGCGTAAATTGCCACGTAGCATCTTGCATCGCGTTGCATTACCGTGTCGATATGTACCCCTCGTCCTTTTCGACGTGCTTATTTTCACCGACGCCGTCAGCGAGTGGCATTTCGCGGATAAACGGAGCACTCCGTGAGAAGGCTTGTGAATACCAGTCGGTCGATTGTGCGGCTTTCGAGTGGCAGGAGTAGATTACAGCGCTTGGTTAGGAAGTTTGTGTATTCGAGGTTTGAAATTTTCACGTGTCGGGAGCTTGAAGGCCCCGAGAATTGATCGTTCGGGGGGAAAAGTATCCGACACGAAGAAGCAGCCACTTTTAGGAATTAGCATCTTTTAGGGAAATATGCTTTCGAATTTTATCCTCCAAATTCTCGAGACAGATTCCCTCTCGATCAACGTTGAACAAATAAGTGTATCTTTAGTTCTTTATTTGTGAAATTCTTAAACTGCCAAACCTTCCAAAAAAGCCTTCGGAAAATACGACGAAGAACAAAAGAGACTCTAGTGACTTTCCAGATTCTTGAATTCTCAGACCAGAATCCTCTCAAAAAGCGAGATAACAATATTTTTAATCGTGTATTTCCAAACGATTGAAATATTTAAATAGTTTCATATTATATTTTACATTATATTTAAATATTTTCCAAGAATTCCCAACAAAACGACGTTCGTCAAAAACATTTAATCGGCCTGATCACAGACGCAGACTAAAATCAGTCTAAAGCGGTGTTGTGAAGTAGCATAACAGAGAGTAGGAGTGAGAGAGAATGAGGGAAAGAAAGAGAAAGACCGACTTGTTGGAAACTCGTGCGAACACACAAATCCAGCAAGTTGTGGATAAAGCGTCGGATGGAAGAGCGCGAATTATACAACGGCTTTCTGCAGCTGCGTGAACCGGGCTTGTTCTGGATTTGATTGCAGGGCTTGTTTGCGAGGATTACCTTCCGCGAGCCGTTGTTCGTCGGCGGCCCCGGAAACACGACCGGCCTCGAGCGACTTCCGGTGAGGACCGGATTTAAGGGTTGCGTCCGGCATCTGGAAGCCAATGAACACCGCTATCGTTTCCCCCTCGCGCCGCAGGGCGACGCCGCGAATGGTTTCGACGTTGGTGAGTACAACTTACTAATTAAACCGACCTCCCACTCTTTCCTCCCACTCACCTCTTCTTTCCAGCGCTTCCAATCTGTGAACGTTCACGTTCGAAATTAGCGGTACACAACTAAGAACAACGAAATGAAAATTGCTTCGCGCGGTCTAGTGATGAATTTTAAAATTCAATTGTTGTTACTCGTTTCCTACGCCGCGACGTTAATTAATTTATCCTCCCTTTTTCATTCATGACATGTTCCCTTTTAAATTTTGCGAGAATCTTCACAACCTTTTTTCCTCAAACCTTTCCAAACTATATCAACTCTTTCAGACGGCGTTAAAAAGGGTTGAGACTACTTGAACGAAAGCTTACGAAAGTTATATTTTATTACTTTTACTCTGTGCAGCTTTACGGTGAGTTTGATGAATTTTAAAACGTACGAACGTTGCTTGGCGATGGTAATAACTAGCGTGCGAGTGTTAATGCATTTTTCAGGAATTAAAAGTTTCAGAAAAATCTACAGAATGCACGTAACATACAGAAATGTATGTAACGTTCAAGATAGAGATAACATTTACCTCTTTATCATGGCATTTAGCAAATGAAAGAAACGCCTATTTAAATTCCATTTCGTTAATTACGTTCATAAAAATATGAAACTGCGTAAACATCCACGGTCTAGTAACAACAGAAAATGAGTTTTAAATTAAATAGTATCCCTGGATTGTGAAAGGCCATAATATATTTATTATTTACAATGTTTGATTTTACATTCTTCGCGACAAAGATTTTAGGAATGAAAGCCTCGTACTCGACCCTTGGCGATACCAATTAAACTGACTCACAAAATTTTCTTAAACAAGATGGAAACGCAAAACTGAAACCTAGAACTGGAACGACGAGATTGAATTCGGAGTAAATTGTGCCTAAAAGCACAAAAAAACTCTTGCTTTCGCGTAGAGATCCGAGAGACCGCAGTTGCAATTTCTCACGCATGCACGACTTTCAACGCCGCAAAGCGGTCGATCGGGACCAAGTGTCGATTAAAGTTGCCACGTTTTTCTTATCAGAAACCGGCGTGAAACGGACCGAGGCCGGTCTATCGAGTGTCGAATCTCCATTGAACCGGTTCGAAGGAAATACGTATAATCCCCCGAAGCGTAACCCCTCGAGAGATAGCTTTTAAGAGCGATTCCAGGTTTCTCTGCGAACGACGCGATAGACGTACCACCACTTGGCCGTGCGCGTCTCCATTCTTCGGCGCAGAATGCCGAATGCATCAAAGGATCAAATTCCCGGGACTGAATTTTTTGGTGCTCGACTGTCCACCGGTACCGGTCCTTCGCGAATGCTGAAATGTGCGGCTTTCGTGGAGAAACGGATCAAAGGGAGAGGATCCCCGTGGATAATGCCAAAGCAAATCGTTTGGACGTCTCCGCTCGTTTCGCGAGCATGCTTGTTGGAAAAATATTTCCTCCTCGTGCTTTCCGGGGAAAAACGAGCTATCCTCGCCCTTTGTCTTCGTACGTTGTGCTCACTGAGTGCCTCAGTCGGGGAACTAAAGTTATTAATAACTGCTGTATCGTACGTAGCTCCACCGGAAATCTTAATCACGACGATTTTGCTTTGTTTCTTCTTTCTTTCTTTCTTTTTCTTTTTTTTTTTTTTTTAGTAAGGATTTATTATTTGGTCTACCGTACGCGAAAGACTTCATTAAATTTGAGAGTAAAGTCAATAGAATTTTATATTTTTCAAGGGGAGAGTTATTTTTATATTCGTCGAGTTTACTTTTGCTTGTTTCAATCAAAGTTGTTTAATACGAATTCGAATTATTTTGCTTAATTATTTAGTTTAATTAATTAGCTTTGTTCTGTCGAGTTTATCAAAAGAATTATCGGTGTATAAACGTATTAAAAAACCGTTTAATTAGAGTGAAATTGTAATTAATTCATTGAAAATTCTAACTTTCGTAAGTTTTATTTTCCAAATTTAGTCTCGTCGAGCAATAGTCTCACTACATAAGTAACTACAACTCACTGTAAGCCACTATAAGATTTTTACTAAATAACTTTCCCCGACTAACATTGTTTATTAATTAACATAAAATACCAGCCAATTTATCAATAACAACAAAACTCTTTCTGATCAACTCGATACAAACGCAAAATGAAATATACCATCTCGCACGAAACTGGAATTGAAATGCAACAGAAAACCCGAAATAGAGGCGAGAGTGAAGTTCAGGAAGCAAGAGCGTTCACAATGCAACGCGTGGGAAGTAACGAATGTGAAATTACTTTAACGTACTAACTCAACGGTGAGTGGTAAATTCCAGCGAGCAATAATCGCGACGATAAAACACTACGGCCCATAATTAGGCGCGTCGAAGTTACATTTTGCTCGGGCGGAGGAAGCCGCACGGTATCGGCTGCTCGAATTAACTCCTATATCGGCGAGCACACACAACAGGTGTCACATGAATTTAGTTAGAAAATCCTCCAACGTTCACTGTGTACGATCCCCCGATTTACTACGAAATATCCTCTCCCCCTTGTTCCAGCTTTTCCTCTAGCTTCAATGAAATATCAGTGGTAACTGAATTTCAGAAACTCTAGAACGCTGCTTTGATAATGCGGCCGTGTAAAATATTCGACGTGCGCCAACCGAAGAAACAGGGCGTGCAGAAATATTACACGCGCAAAATACACAAAAGTTATTGACGTGAATTTGATAGATGCAATCCAGTATGTAATAATAATTTCCTAGATAGATCTAGATTTGAGATTCATTCATATTCGAGTCTAAATTTCAGAGATTCGATATTAATGGCTGAATTGATCGAAATCTGTCGAAATTAATTCCGACAGATGCAGCAGACGTAATATCGTCGACGTTGTAAGCTACTGGAGCTTGGAGAAAAAGAATTCTCGATTCAACTGGATTCATTTTAATAAAAATGTTGAAACTTTTAGTTCGTTTCTTCTCGAAAAATGTTTTTTCGTCGTTTTGAAGTAAGATACCTTTTCCCTCGAAAATTTGAAAAAGTATCTTTATGGACGTTGAAAAATTTGTTCTCACAACTAAATCTATCATACTCTTGAAAATTAAAGTCTCCTTTTTACACTTGTTATACGATTTCTTTTTTCCACGAAATTATAAGAATTTGGAAGTGGAATCACTGTACATTATGTATAATAATTTCGATTCTAAATTGTAGATTCAATACGGACGAATGAACATGATGTACGACGAGTTTAAACTCGAAGCTGTTGAGTTTTGTATTTAATAAACTGTGTAGATATTTAGTAAACTGTGAATACCAATTCGAATGAGATTAAAAATTATTTAGTTTATCGAATATTGTAAAAGTTGCCATACTTGTTTTTCTTTTTTTTTTTTTTCGTCTTTAAATTTTCTCCAAACGCACAAAATAATGGGAGATATAAATTCTATAAAGTAATCAGTAGATATTTATGCAAATTTATACCTTCACAAACACAAAAATAGAAAATGGAGATTAAGATTCGTACTTTACATATTTATTCTATTTCCGTGCATTTGACTATTTCGCTGGCTTATAATTTTTTAAATATAACGTTTCTTTTTTAAGTAACAATGATTGATTTCTTGTTTTAGTGATAAAATGAACTTCTTACAACTTCTTAGAAAAATAGCCGAAATTGAGAAGAGCCCATCTAGCTAAACTAGAAATTTAACCGTTTTTTGCATCATCAACAATTACTGTTCAACGTTTTCCCTCCTTCACCGTCTTGTCCCTTCCCATTTTCCTCTTCTCTCAAAATTACAGACCAACGTTCCAATTTCGATTTTGCGGTGGGCTAAAAAATTTAACGTTGCTCGGAAACGCGACGACCACCGAACGAACGAACAACCGACCGAATTCCTTCGTTCTTTTACAGCCGTTAGTTAATGTAACACCGGTCTCCACCGTTACGTTCCGATGAAAATTCGTTAAACGAAATTCTACGCGCGGGAGTGCATTTCCCGTGTCGGCTAATTAGCTAAAACGATCAAAGTCAAGACAAAGAGAACGTTGCACGATGGCGCTGCGCTATGCGAATCGAGGGAGCCGAGCGTTAATTATCAAGTGTTAATCAATTACCTCGTTGATCGTCCCGCGATGGTATCGAGATTCCTTCGACAACGCGAGCTCAATGGCCTGTCATCGTGCCACCGTTTTTATCACATGTGAAATGAACCGGCGCCACGAGAGTCCATCACCGCGGCAGGCTAATTAATTGATAATTATTACACGCTCGTTAGAGGCAGCGGCTCCGTGCGCTTAATTCGATTCTCCGTGCGCGCGACAACGTTTGTTGATCGTTCGTCTCGGTGTAGTTTGTGTAATTTAATTTGAACGTACCGTATACACTTGATAAACAAATTTTGATAATTGTTATATCTATTTGCGTGAAATATACGTGGTGTTTAAATTGCACTGTTAACAGAAGCGTTCTCAGTGACTTTGTTGCTACTGGTCACTAGCGCTTTGCCAATCGCTGTTAGAACGTAAAGCTGTTAGAACGAATAAAAATATTAGATTGAATGTCAAAAAGGTTTTCTAATTTTAACGTGAATAGTATGAATAATTCGAGTGAATAAAACACAACCGTTCGGAAAATTTATGAAAATTCAATGCTGAACATTTTTCCAATTCAATTTCAAGATTCATGGCACAAACGTGAGTGAATAGGGCAACGCTCGGATATTAAAGAAGAGCTGAAGATTTCGAATTTAATTTCAAGGAAATCACGATACGAGCGTAAACGCAGACTTTCTGAAAGAGCGACGCTCGCGAGAACGAAGATAAAAACGACGTCTCAATTAAAGAAGGTAGACACGAGTTTCCAACGAAATTTCTCAAAGCAACACGTCGTTGAAAGGAGCGATAAAATTGTGAAACAGAAAAAGCGTAATATCGGCGTACTGCCGTGAAGGAAGCGTCCGATAAAGACAGAAGTTTCCGCGGAGTAAGCTGGTTTCGTGTCCGGTTAATCGAATTACCTCTCTCGGTCTCGATGCATGACCGAAATATAATTCGAAACAGGGGGGAGGAAACGACGGCAATATTTCGAGAAAACGAAGGAAACGTGACTCGTACGAGTTCGCGCGATAACAGACGAGTTGGACGATTTTTAGCAGAAGTCTGGCTCGGGCGAGGTGAATCGAGATTATTCGAACCGAAGCGATAAAAATCGCGGGAATCGAAGTTTCTCAATTTACTCGCAGCTCTTTCTTTCTTTCTTTCTTTTCTTCTTCTTCTTCTTCTTCTTCTTCTCCTCGTCTGTCTCAACGTTCCTTTTCTCTCGCCTCGATCCTCGAGAAAACGCAATTCCCTATGCATTAGGGAACGTAGGCGAATGAAGAGTTCCGAAGTTGATAACGTAGAGGCGATACCTTATCGACGAGGGGCTGGCTGAAGCACGCGTGAAATTTTAAACAGACGGAAACGACCAACGCGGCGAAAGTACTACACCTCGCGTGGTTCTCGCGCTGAAACTTGCGCTGCCTGCTGGCTCTGTAACCGGTTTCGATTTATTCGCTCGAATAAAACACTTGAAAAACGAACCGCCCGCTTTGTCCGCTTTTTGCACCGCTGCCCGTTGTCGCTTTGCTTTGTTCGTCGCTCGGGGAGCTGACGTGGAAATTGTTGGCCACGATTTAGAGAAAATTAGTTCGCTATAATATTCGGCGTAGACGTACGTGAAAATGGAAATTAAGGGGGAAATTGGACGGAATTTACGTTCTTCATTTTTTAAGGAATTTATAATTAGTATACCGAGGATGTTTGTGCAAGTACACACTTTCATAATTCGTACTTTTTTAGATGGCGTTTTTTACAAAATTTCATATTTTTATATTTCGTGCGATAAAGAAGTGAAGAATTTATTCTCTTACTTTTGATATATTTTTATGTGCTCGTCCGTACCAATTTTCACAGTTTGTAGTAACGAAGAAGTGAATTTATTTCCTAAATATCGTATAATCCATTTTGCCTCTTGTTCCTCATACACTTTTGCGTACATGTTTTTCCATATTTCAGCGAAATATATAAACATCCGATTGATAACTAGGTTGAAAATCGCGAATCGACGCGGTTTCTTTTAACTTTTAACGTAAAAAGGAATTCATGCGTCTAAAATAAGGAAGAAGACTCCGCGTTGCTGATAATTTGATAAAGCGAAATCTTAAATAATTTGCGCGAAGGATGAATTAATAAAGACGAGATATTTATCCAGAGAGAGATATAATTTCTCTCCGGAACGCGAGTAGCTGTAGCTTTTTCACATCGTACCGTTAGGTATTCATCTTGCCAACTTCAGCTCCGTCTCTTCCACAAAGAAACTCTCCTATCGATTGCAACTTTTGTACACCTTCACCATTTTCATTTGTACCGTGTCATTGGTCACCGAGTTTGAGAAACTTCTTTGAACAATTCCTCTTTCACTCTTTCTCTGTCCCTTTTCCTCTCTCCTTTGACATGCTCGAGGACATTTCAGGGTGTGGAAATTCTGAGACGTTATTAAGCAAAGTTGCCAGATAGACAAAAGATTCGCCGGAGAAAGAAGAGTAGCTGAATCTATCAGGCTAGATGACTGTATGAGAGGAACTGCCATATGACAGTCATCCATGGATAGTCATCCACTTTGCATGAGAGATAATAAGAAAAAGGAAAGAAAAGCAAGAGGAAAACTCCGAGTTAATCATTAATGAAATGCAATGAAATATAAACGGATAGCTCGGAATAAAATTCAGAGCGTCGAGTAAACTGAAACTGTGGAATACAAATTTTTAACGATGAGAAATAAATATAAAAAAAAAAATATTCGTACAATTCTACATTAGAAATTGCATTGTCAAATGGAAAATTTGCCTTCGGAACGTACAGCGTACAGACTTTTGTACCTTATCGAGGAATAACTCAAGTATTATCAACTCGAACATGAGGATACCAGGGAGCGCTTGACGACAACCAGATACTATTCCATGTTAAGCATCACTTAACTGAGATTCACGGGAGCATTGTGTGGTCACGCTAGCACTTTTCACGAGAGTCTGAATCCTCGATTCGAATCTTCGATTTTTACCAGGCACCAGAGTGTCGAAGCTCAACTATATCTCTTGACAGAGACAAGTGAAGGTCTATCCTTGTTTGATCACTTTCCTCAAAACTGTTTCTGTCAACAATTACTCGATTACCGTGAAATTTTCTGAAATGAATTTCTTAATTTTTTCTTTTGAACAATGTTGCGTTAGATTTGTGAAGGATCGAAAGAATCGAAGAATAAAAAGCAAGAACACTAAAGAGAAAGAAATTATTTTGTATCTAAAAAGAGCAATTAAAAGAATGATAAAATATTGAGTATGAAAAAATGAAACATAAAATTCGAAGCAATAACAACTGAAAAGAAGCTGCAGTGACAAGCTAAGAACAGTGAAAATAAGAAAGCAAAACGAGAGCTCCAAGAGGAAGATTTCAAACAGAAACCATGGAAACGCTTTATAATAGAACAACAATGAAACCGGCGAAGAAACAACGCTGTAGAAAGGAAAGTGTCTTTGAAAATACGTAAAATCTACACTACCGTATGACAGAGAAAAAAATAAACGATGCTGAAATTCTTCCGACATTGTACTATATATTGCAAGTTCATATTTTTGGAAATGTAATTTAAAAAATGGGAAACTTTTTTACGCATAAGTATTTTATTTACACGTAAAATATTATAGAATATATGTTACAGTTTTATCAGATATTTTATCAGAGCGAAATTTCTCCACATCTCTCGCGTTTCCCTCGTTTCCAACGTCACTGTTATCGATAGTCAGGAACGAGCATGCATTCAGCAGCGAACAAGAAAGGGGAAACTCGTCGCGGAAGTTGCTAGTTCCCGTTATTAAGCAGAATCGCGGAGACAAAAGGAGTTTCCGGCGACGAGGAAAAAGTAATCCGGACCCGACGAAGAATTCCACGATCGATCGCAATTTAACCAGACTCGCGAGGGAACCGCGTTCGGTAACTCGACCAGGTGAACAACCGAACCGGAAGTGTCTTTCAAATGGCGCTCCCAACACCGGCAAGTTTTGCCGTTCGTTCATATTGATCGCCATCTTAAGGAGGAACGAATCGAAGAGACCGCCAGCATCGAATAACTTTGATATTAAGGATTATAATTTTAATCTTTTTTCTTTTTTCTTCGTTACTGTGCTAGAAACATAAAATTTCTCATTTTCTTTGGCTGAGAACTATTAATTTGGGCCTTTTTATGTTATTTGATTGAAAATTCTGCTGAACGATTTCCAAAGACGATCCGTCAGTGGTACAAATACTCTATTAAATTATCAAACACTGAAATTTTTGAAACTTTTAAGAGTAGAATGATAACTCAATTTTTTTATGACCTAGCATCATATTTGTGATTTATGTGTTACGTCTTCTTTTAAATCCAAGGGCAACCGTAACCAAATTTGTGAAACGTACACATTGAATACTGATTAAAAACACTGTCGCGCATGGCGTGTAATACAAAAGTTTCAACTCGTTTCTATCGTTTATTTTACATATTTTATATTTTCATTTCTATTTTTGTATTTTTATATTTACCATAATTCTTGAAAGACAATTATATTTTATATATAGATGTGATAGTGTGTGATACTCTCATTCCGAAGTCATTCAGTAGCGAAAGGATTAACTAGGAAACGCAGTCCATTTCGAGTCCGACTTCTCGAGTACGTGAAAACGGACGAGACACGTGCCATCCGACTTCTCGCAGGAAGCTCTGACCTCTTTAACTTGCAGATGATACGGCGACTTCGAAATTTTCTGCTTTGAAAACGACCGTTCTCCCTCGTGAGTTTCGTAATTTCGATATCGATTACGCTGGCCCTTTCGGAACGTTTGCCATCGGTCCATTTCCCTGTTACTTTGTGCGGCCCTTTCTTTAATCTCCACGTGTTCAAATCAGTTTTTTTTTTTCTTTTTTTTTCTACGGTACTCTATTCCGCTGTGTTTGATATAAATACTAGTGGAATAACTCGAGGATATATCAAAGCATATCCATCGTTCGCGTACAGCGCAAAGAATTTCACGAGATGTAGGCAATGCGAAGAAGGATTCTTCGCTCCAATAATTATCTAGTGCAGATCATATTTTTCAATCCTAAAGTGATATAAAATTTTTATCGAAAAATATGTACGATAAAATTTCACGAGCGCAACATCTGCAAATCCGACTAAATTCATCCCTGATGTATCACAACGAGTTTAAAGATTCTACAATATTTGAATATCTCTACATTCGCGATTTACTTATTCATTGGCGAATTGCGGCACGCGACTCCGGGGAACAGAAACGCAACAAAACCTGGCCGCGCGATTGAAATCGTGCCACGAGTACGTAGATAGAAAGAAAAACAGAGAGAGAGAGAGAGAGAGAGAACGTTATCAATATTTCCTCGTTTCACCGATCGAAAAATCGACAAGCGTAGCATCGATTTTTCAAGAGTCCTTTAGACCCCGAGGCCGCAACCCAGCTCCCGGATGGAACAAAAAAAGAAAAGAAAAAAAGGAAAAAACCAAAGAGAAAGAGAGGGAGAGGGAGAGGGAGAGAAAAGAGGGAAAAGAAAAAGCCCCTCTTTCATTCGTCTGAAATTTCCGATAGAGTCGGCGAACGAGCGCGGCGGAAGATAATTTCGCAGACATCTCACCAGTTTCCGGTACCCACCGCCGTCGGAACAGACAGAAAACGAGATGGAACGAGATCGAACGATCGGCAGAGCAGAAGAGAGAGAGAGAGAGAAAGTGTGTGTGTGTGAGAGAGAGAAAGAGCAAAGGAGTATTTTCGTCAAATATTTACACCGACGATACTATCGGCCATACTACACACCAAAATATCGAATCGGCTGATATTTTTCGACCGCGTGACGTGCACACCGACACCGCCATTCACGGTTGATTTTTATCGAAAATATCTCTCTTACAGTCCCATGATATTGTATAATACGCGTATGCAATTCAATGGAATCGAATCCGTCGTCGTTGACGCGCTCGATCCGCGGCCCATTGATCTGTTCGATTTATTGTCGTTGCAGAGGAGTGCACGGCGGACAGATGCAGCAAGGTGCCCTGTTCCCATGGCGGCAAGTGTCTAACTACGGGAGGCGACACGGCCGTGTGCCTCTGTCCCCTCGGATACACCGGCGATCTGTGCGAGACCAGGGTGGATCTTCAGGTAAATATCTTAAGAATATATGTATATATATATATATATATATATATATATATATATATATATATATATATAGAGAGAGAGAGAGAGAGAGAGAGAGAGAGAGNCTCTCTCTCTCTCTCTCTCTCTCTCTCTCTCTCTCTCTCTCTCTCTCTCTCTCTCTCTCTCTCTTTCTCTCTCTTCTTTTCCGCCTCCCTTTATAAACTCGTCTTTTTCTTCCATTCCTCTCTTCATTCCAGTTCCCCTCCGATTCCTTTTCTCTTATTATCCCTCCTTTTTCTTCTACTTCGTCTTGTCGTCGTCGTCTTCTTCTTCTTCATCTTCTTTCTTTTCCTCTTTTCATGCATCGCGTTCCTCCCTCCCGCCCCTCTACGATTCTCTTTACCGTTCGCCACTCGCGATCTTCTTCCTTTTCGCGCTTTCTCCATCGTGTTCTCTCTTCCGCCCTGTACACACTTTCTCTCTCTTTCTCTCTCTCTCTGTCTTCCTTCCTCCCCCCTCTCTTTCTCACTGTTTCCCTTTCTTGTTCACTTCTCGGTCTCTCGGCAATGCAACGCGCGCGGCTCAAACACACCGGTATGTATATAGAAACGCGCGCGGCGGTGCTTCGCCCCGTGCATGCACACACGGTGGCGCATGCCACGACCTCGAGCTGTCCTATCGTCCTTTCGCCGCCACGAGAAGTATGCAGACGTTGTAACTTACGATTAAACGCAGACGGTGTTGATAATAACAGTTCATTTCTCCGCCGCGCTTCCGATCCCGCGCGCTCTCCGCCACGATGATACTCTGCTCTACTTTACTGTTGCACGCTGTTGTACGTACGCAATGGTAACGCGGGTATTCCGCGGCGACAGCTGTTCTCGCGCGCGGGTAACTTCGTTAATAAATCAATGAAAAACGAAAGAAAGAAGTGCACGGACGGGCGTATTTAAGGCACGAGGTATAATCAGGGAAAAATTGCCGCGCGAAATATTTATGCTGGAAATTGGACGGTTTCTCGGAATGATTGAGGAAAACCTGCCATTTGGCGAGCCGCTCGCACGGGGATCGATACACCCGCGAGATCGATGCCTCGTGTCTCGCCACGCGTCCCGTGTCGTAGAAAGGGTTCGCGTTCGACGGAGGAGATTCTTTCCTCCGTTACGTTTTAAAATCCCGTTTGTCTCGTTTCTGCATTGCGAGATATTTTAAGAACGCTCACTGTAATATTTGCACTGATTGTCACTGCCGTTGACGATAGTGTAATCTTAGATCAAATGACGTCAGTGAATGTACGTGGGAGTTTATTATCAATTGTATCATCTCATCAGAGATAAGTGAAATTAGACAGAGATAGCGAGATAGTAGTTCCAGAGTTTTTCGATCTCGTATCTTTCAACGTTTTTAATGGGGGATCGACCGCGTCAACTAGGCTCGAATATCTCGCGTCGTTTAATCGCTACAGTCGCCTGTAGAGTTAATTAAATACTTCTTTAATACTAGAAATACTAGTTCTACCACGATCGGTCGAAAAAATACACAATAACGGAATATTTTATATTTATTAATTTATTACTATCTTACAAAAGGAATTTAACGTAACAAAGAATCCATAAAACGTACCAATAAACGTACCATGTCGTGCAACACTCTGAATCGATACGAAAACCTTTTCAAAAATGATGACAAGCGAGAACCACTTAAATCTGACTTACGTCGTACACGAGTGGCGGAACAACAGCGTTGTCTTTTAGTTCAAGGGTCGCTGGTCTTTGTTTTGTATACGTAGAATGTCATAAGCAGTCACACGTCCGACGTGGCATTTCGCTCACGGCACGGGGGCAGAAAATGCGTGGGCCGCAAATAAAACCCTCGCGAATCTAATCTCATTTAGCACGCCACTGACGTCACCGGAGGCGCCCCCGTGACGTTGCCACGGCCGCTGGTGACGTATCTCTCTTTCTCTCGCCTTTTCTCAACTCGTCCTTGCCCAGGGGTGCTTAAGGTCGAGCCTAATGGAACACCTTCGCGCCCCACGCAGATTTTCCTCGTTGTTTTCTCCTCAAACGAAGAAAAAGAAAAGAAGAAAAATGACGTTACCTATCACTTAAATCGAATCTAAATGCCGTGAGACATCGATTTCGTCCCTCCGTACATTTTCCTCGGAATACGAAGGACGAATTTATTTTCTTTCGTAATGTCATAAAAAATTTCAAACGTGTGGGGAGTATGAAAATTTTTTGAATCGTCAATTTTTTTCATCGTTATTTCTAATGTTGCCCGAGTAGAAGAATTGCAGTATACAATAAAATATTATTTCTGAAGAAGAAACTGAAGAGTATTTTCTAAAACAAATCTAAAATTCTCTGGCAAACGGCTGGTTTTTAATGTCTTTTGAAAGTACTTGGTGAAACATTCTGTTTGCCATTCGCTTATCTGTTTCATATTTCATGCGTACCAAAAAACATTTTCTTAAATAAATGTAATAAATAAATCCCCGAAACAGGAGAGTCTAAACTTTCAGCAGAGAAAAATAGAAAGGATTTTGAATTTTAAATGCCTCCGAGATAAATATTTTTAGTGTGATATTTTTTATAGATATTTCCTTTTATAGTAACGTATAGAGTCGAAGTAAGTAAAAATATTCGAAAATATATATACACACATCGATTCATAATTCAAACGAGTGAATTATTTATTCAAATGGAACATACCTAATCTCTCACGAAGAAGGAAATACGCTTTATATTTTTTTTTCTTTTTAGTATGACACAATACTTTCTCTTAAATTTTATTACACATTTTCAAATAGCAAGAAAAGTGTCTTTTAAGGGTAAAAGTATCTGTTAGAAATAAAATTAAAGAAATAAAAAAGAAAAAGAGAAAGAAGAACGTTAAAATAAATAAAAAGAAACACTCTTGCTAAAAAATATTTCCAACCTTTCAATTAAAAGTCACCGAATTCGAAATTTCCACGATTGAACGAATCCTGTAAACCCTCTTACAAATCAGTAATAGAAAAAGAAATCCGCCGGAAATCCCGTCGAAAATTTTCACCAATTCACAATCGATCGATCGCCGTTCGCTCTATCGATTCGTTCATTGTCCAACTAACCGTCTCTTTCGTAATAATATTCGCTTCAAAGGGGACGAACGCTGTCGCGAGTGAGTGTTCGTCATATCACGATGCCACTATTTTAACGCGGAGTACATCCGATGATCAGCAGAGACACCTGTTGCTCTTTAATTTGACGTAACGCGTATGCGATCATAAGGTCGTTCGGCTTTGAAAAATTGCTGGTTCATTACGAAAGAGCAGAGCAAAGAGAAGTGAAAGAGAGAGAGAGAGAGAGAGAGAGAGAGAAGCATGCGGAAAGAGCGCGATAGATACGCTAAAACTTTTCCCCCTTGCGATAATTCTCGCTCTATCCTCTCCCTTAACCACCCTTTCGCTTCATCTTTGTTTCATCCGCGCACACGTTGATTAACTCAAACGATCTCGTATTCGCAGATCGTAAAAAAAACAAAGTCGAACTAAAAGAAAAAAAAAAAAGAGGCCACTCTGTTCGAAGTTTATTTGTAAACTGTCGATCTATCGAACCTCGGGAATAAAAGCATCCAAACCCTTATTGCACAGGATGAAGATCCAGCTTTAAAATTCTGACAGGTTCTAAAAGACTGGGAAAAATAAATGGAGGAAAATGTGAAATAAGGTTTTTTTTCATTTCTAACGCTCAGTATTCATCGTAGATGACAAAATTTTAAAATTGCGTATGTATTTTCTAATATAATTGCCGTTACGCTTTCGTCGTGTTATGAAATTTATTCAATTTTGAAGGAAAGCAATATCGTGCTTCAGGTCCCAAGATTCTTCTGGTCTAGGAAATTCAATTTGAAAATTGATTAATCCCAGTTCCAAGTTACTTACACCTTAAAATTTTTAATTTAATTTAATTTTATTATCGCTAAGAACTAAATCCGATATAAATTACCAGATTTTTCAATTACTTCCAGACGTGGAATCCACCCTCTTGCCGATCACGTACTACGATCACCCTTATAAAACTGTCCCCCGTATTTAAGATACCATCTTACCGTTCAAAACATCGACCTCGCAGCCACGAAATTTGTTAATTATCGATCCCGAAAAGGCATTCGATACCGCTCAATACCGCAGCAGAACGGTGAAACGCGTAGGATGTCCGGCTGGGAATCATGGTCCTCGCTTTAGTCAGCCATTGCGGCCGAGTACACTCGGATCTAGGTTTAGACACGCAGACGATAGGCGCGCGTGAGCCAGCTCGCGTCAGTGTCTGGCTACCAAACGTCGAAACTAAATTCTTGGCCGCGTTAATCGAGCAACGATAGAGAGAACTGGCTGGCTGTCAGGTCTAGTACGGTCTGTGGATGAACCTGGACAGGATGCTCGGATCGCGGTTTCCATTTGGTAGTGTTTCTCTTGAACCTTGCGTTTGCCTAAAGTCAAGGAGGAAGAAGGTCGATGAAAAGCATGAGAGAGAGAGAGAGAGAGAGACAGACAGAGAGAAAGAGAGCTAGATGGAGAGGAATATATATATATATATATATATATATATATATATATATATAGAGAGAGAGAGAGAGAGAGAGAGAGAAAGAGAGAGACTGTGGTTTCGAACGTGTACTAAGATACGTGACACTTTGAGTGCCCAGCGTCTGCCGTTTCTGAGAGACGATTTTACTTACTTACTTGCGCTGGAATGACGTACCACGCACGTCGAGAATTTTTTATTCCAAAATTGTAATATTTTCTCAGTCTTAAGTACGTTTAAATAAAACAAAATAAGCAAAACAAATAACAAATTTACTTCTCAATAATTTCTATCCAGTGATGTCATACCGACGAGTTGAAAAAGAAAGCGACGAATTATTCTATACGGTTTGGTCACTCGTTATGGCCTGCAATCAGTTGCCAGCGCAAGTGGTTAAATAAGCGATTTCCGCACTTACTTTATTTGTAAACGTACTGAATTTGAACAATAAAGTCTCGATTCGTGGTTAAATAAATACATACGTTTCGCTTATCCAACGAAATATTTATAAATGCAAATCTTTGGCAATCAAGGTGTTAAGGAATTAAGGATCTGAACATTTTTGTCTTTTAGTATCTATAGTCTTTTACATAATTTAGGGAATCTTCGAATCTTTTAGGCAGATTATTTTTAGTGCGACAGAGATTTTGAGTCGATTAAACGAAGCATGTCTAATTTTTCTATACATGCTTGTCCATTATATGAATAAATAAATATAATTGACCCACCTTCTAAACGAAATTCTGATTATGGAGAACGTTAATTGTAATTATTTACTCCAATCGTTACAAATCATTCATTAATGACACATTGACGAGGAACTTTCAAGACATGACTTTTCAAAAATTACTTCAAGTCTTTACTAAAAAAAGAACAGTCTGTTGAGATTACTATTGCGAAAATGTGCAACTTCGAAGAAAAAATCAGACTCGAATTCAGTAACGAACTACTTGTTAGTTGAGCCAGATATTATTCATCGATAAACTCACGTATAATGACACGAAAATTCTCAACTTAGAATTGCTCGTGCAAATTTGATAACCGTGAACTACATTTCGAGAGCACACGCTGAATAATTACTGAATGCAAAAGTAACCTAATACTAGATTTGTCGTCAAATTATCGAGTAAAATACCGAACTTTGAGAATCAGGTTATCTATTATTTGATTAAACTATCTAGAACGTTCTATTCGATAAATGTCAAAGCGCATTCTTGGAAGTAAATTCGAAAATAGAAACACGTATGAAATCATTCAGAGACCATTAGACCATTTTTATGTTTTATGTTTTATTACGAGAGATTTAAACATGAAGGAATGTATAACATCCATGATAAATTTATAACATCTGAAAAATGAAATGAATCACTACATGGATTCCGTTATATTTATAAAAATACGGACCTGTATAGAACATGTCTTATTTCTAATTTTTAATATCATACGTTTCAATGTTATATATTCTAAATGTTAAATATTCTTTATGTTATGTTTTATATATTCTAAATTTCTGATTTTTGTACTCATTTTGTATTCATTTTTGAACGTTTAGTACCATGAAAAGGATAAAGCATTTGAAATTACATTGAAAAAGTCCTTCTTTCCTCAAGAGAGTACATCGTACTCGCTGGAAAGAAGAACAATAAAAAAAAAACTCGTCTCATAATCGATCGAATAAAACGAAACACAACTTCTACGAGCTCACAATCGTTAAAGTTTTGCACACATTTTATTTCTAATCGGATCTCGTTTTGCGTACCTCTGTCAAAATTGAAACTCACAGGGTAGTTTTGGAAATTATGAAACGCTTGTAAGTTTCGAGTCGTTGCCTTGCTTTCGTTTCTCACGAGGAAACACTACGTCTTGATGATAAGCCGATCCCACGAGTCTGTGAAGGAAACCTAGTATTATGAGAGAGGCCAGCAACTCGAAAAATCCCGCGAGGAAAAGCGTTTCCTCGCGTGGAAAAGAATCTTCGAGCTTGCTTATCGCGCCTCTTCGATGTGACAAATGGCTACCGTGAAATATCGCTCTTCTTTACCCTTTCATGACAATAAAGGATTTCGTCTGGCGAACGAATACACCCATGTTCGAAGGTCGAGAGAATTTCCTGTTATCCAATTTTCTTTTATTGAGAACGTGCATCGAGGTGTCTTTAACTTTGTATCGTTAGCTAAACGAAGCGCGTTTCTGAAAAGATCTTTCTGAAGTAACTGGCGTTGCGTTGTTATAATTGTTGTAATGTGCAATTGTAATAGCGTTAGTGGAATTTGAGGAAGGAATTGTGTCATTTTTGTTTGAAAGTAAAATGTTGCTAAAATTATTCTTTTATTTAAGGGGAATATGTACGTGTGTTTTTACACAATGATTGAACTTCCTGAAGAATGTCAATTGCCACATAAAGTTATCTTGGAAAATTTTATAAACTGCCATCGGTTGATCAAAATATAAACTATTTCTCCTATATTCTATCCATTTGAGAGTAAAATCAATGTATCTTGTAATAAAAAGTCGAGTTTAATATTTACCAAAAATATATTTATATATTTTCGACTACTATGGTACTGAGTTTGTTACAGACGAAGATTTGTCACGCGGAATATCAATTCTCTCGATCAATTCATTTCGGCTCTACGTGTATCATAAATGTTTATTTTCTTTTGTGATGATTCTTTTTTTTAAATAAAATATTTTTATTACACAATATTTCAACGTTACATTCATCCACGGGACATACTTGTAAATTTTGGAATGAAAATCCGTATATATCAAAAGAGAATCATAGAATAAATTCAACGTCCTAAGTGAAAAATTCAGTGAAAAAGCAATACGAGGACATTTTTTTTTCATAGAATGAAATAAATGAAACAAGACGATACGTAAAATACTTGGATTTTTAGAAATTTCTGGGAATCAAAAATCTGCAGAATCTCTGAATTCATAACAAACATTGCAAATATTCATACACTTTTTGGGAAATTAAAAACGGCAAAATACAAAATATCTAAAGTAGAGCATTTAGCAGTCATATCAAACAAATTTTCCTCTAAGCCCCGTTTCTTTAATTAACACCCGTAAAGCCGTAGTCTAATAACAATAAAATACAAAAAAAAAAAAAATCTAAAGCGTCGAAAAAGTCGAAACAAATTTTCTTCCAAGTCCCGTTTCTTCGATTGAACACCTGTAAAATCGTAAAATGCCTGTAGTAATATCTAATAGCATCGGTAAATCTCGCTTCCCGCCGTTCCAAAATTTCTGCCCGCGAAAGAGGATTCATTCAAAATTAACTGAGACCCGATTCAAGGCGGAATCCGCAAAATTATTTAACCGCGTTCACTTCTCGGATCCTCGAGAACGTCGGGAACGGTGTATTGGGAAGTGTCGGACGCGCGGAAAGGCGTAGCAGCAACGTTGGCTAGGAAACTACAGTGTCGTAAATTTCAATGGAAACTTGTTTTCCCCGCGAACTCGACCACGGCTGTCGAAGCTACGAGCGATTAACTATTGCCGACGCGATTTCAAATACGCCCGAAACGGTCGGCCGATTAATTAAATCTTGACCCGGGCTCCACCATTTCGCCGGCAACTTCACGTTTAATCCTTTATCGAGGCGCAAACCTGCGGTCGCGGACGGCGCGCGTGCTTTTGAAGCTTCGGCGCCGACAACGTTCTCGCGAAAAAATTCCATTGAGCCGTGCGAAATTAAAGAGAGGCGTGGGAGGAGGTGGTTGAATTTCGAATGGCATTTGGTTATTTAGCAGCCGTGCTTTCGATTAAACCCGTTGCTTCACGACGAGCTGCCGCCATTGATTTTGCAGGAATTCCCTTTTGAAAAAGAAAAAGAAACGAGAGAAAATGAATCAGAATGAGGTGGAAAGCATATGCAAAGTGCATGACCGGCGGAATCGGCACGCTATTGGAGGGGGAATGTTGCAGGCGATAGATTTATAGAGAAGAAAGCGAGGAGGGACGAGACGAAATTGCGAGCGTGGAAAGAATTATCGTTCGTTTGTGTATTATTCGCGTTGGAAATATTTATTACCGGGGGAATATATTCAGTCGCCGGCAGAAATATTCCCCGCTGTTTTAATCATTCCCGATATTCTATATTAAATGAATATATTCGGTCTGGTAACTTGCTATGTTAGCTATCGCGCGTTTGCTTTATGATTTTCCTTTCGTGGACGTGTTGGTTATTTATTTTACTGTGCCTGAAGCAAACGACCCGAAACACTCGACGATCTGCTATCTCGCAATTCGAAATTTGAAATCGGGGGCTTAAAAATTGTATTTGCTTTTGTACGCGGACTGTCTTTGTTGCATTTTTATCTTCTGGGTGAAAGGCATGTATCCCTAAATATCGAGTTCGCTAAAACGAAGAAGAATCTTTGTGTGCGCGTTGCAAAATGATTAATCGTATTACGAGGTATTCAAATGTTCACGCTATTAACATGCACTGCTTTAATCCGTGTACTCCGAGGATAGCGAATGAACTAATCCGAAAGGGGCGTGGCTCGATGTTATAATCAAGAAATAAAGCATCATTAGTTTCTTGTCCAATGTAAGAGTAATTTGTCCAAACGTCGTACTTCACGTCACAGTTCTCACACAAGCAAGATGGTAAATTGCTCGTTTACCATCCTATACCTATAGAAAATGAACTACAGTCGCGAAAGATGAAAAAGAAATAAAAAAAAAAAGAAGAAGAAAAAAAAGGAACCAACTCGACAAATTCCAGCGAGATAATTGAAGAACGTTTAATATACCCGCGGAATACATTTTCGAGCAGCGCTGGCAACGAGAAGCTAGCTCGTTTCTGCCAGTGAGATTGTCTAAAATACAAGGAACGATTATGTAAAACGAAAGAACGTTTAAAGAGACCGTGGAAATTGCGTTCGTATCGCCGACGATGGTAAATCGTGTGCAAAGTATCACGCTTAATTACGTCCTGCGCGAAATGCTACGTGTAACGAAGCCTTGAAACACAAGCGACCGCTCGATTCCGCGCCGGATTAAAACGCGACTGAAACGCCCTGCACTCGAGATATTCTCTATCGAATTAACCACTGATGCGTTTTTCTCGCCTCTTTCCACTCGAGATCGAAAATTCTTCCCCTTCATCCTGCGTTTTTCTCTCCATTTTCTTTTCTTCTTTTTTTTTTTCTCTTTTTCGTCTGTTCCATGTTGTTGTCATTTCGACGGTGAAAACGACTGAGAGTCAGTGACTAATTACATCAATTGTTCAGTAACAAGCTCACATGAGTCTCTCTACTTTCTATTCTACGAATACTGACGTTCGATTCTCAAAAACGTCATACGAATAATAATAAATTCTGAGATAAATTCAAGAAGTAGTAATTCAGTATATACTTGCTCAAATATCGTCATTTTTCAATTCACGGAGTGATTTAAAAGTCGATAAAGTGACTTTTGAACGGCTCGTATAAACGCTGTTCTACCGTATCAATTATGAAAATTCTACCATGTTATTTCAGAAAAAAATACGTGTCTCTGTGAGAAGACAAAATATTTGTATTAACCTTTTGAGTATTGACGCGTCGAGTGTTGAATGTTTATAACAGAGTACGTACAGATAATCTCAAACGTTCAAGATAATGAATTTATTCACTAATGATTCCACAATTCATACAGTAATGTAATGTTTTAAACAAATATTTTAATGCCGCGTTCTTAACTTGCTTCTCATCTCATATCAAACTTGTAGACTTTTAGCGAACTCTCAGAAGATTAAACCATTCGACCCTCCCCCATCTCCATTAACCTAAAATACAGATATCCCCCTTTCTTTCTCCATTCTGTTCTCCTCTTTTAATTTTTATCTCCTCCACTTCTCCTGTCGGCGTCGTTTCGACGGTGAAAAGTTGGAACGAGCACCGAGGATAATAACGATCAGTCTGTCCTCTCGTCTGTGGACTCCACTTCGCGTGCACGCACGTGCGCGTGTTGAAACACGCGAAGGATTATACGCGAGCCGCGCGCGCTGTGTGCACCGCATATCGATTATAACAATGGCGGAAGCATTAAAGCAGCCGTGGTAAACGCGCGGAACTGCATCTGATAAAATTACTATCGGCCTGTCAATCGGTATTACTTCCGAGACACTTGAGCAGTAATTTTACTGCCAACAGGTGTACACACGTCGAGGAGGGGAAATTGATAGTGATCCTTGCGCGGCGCGTTTCGTCGCGTCGTGGTTTATCGAAAGTCTTTGTCTTTCCGTTCTCTCTTTTTTCAATCGCACGTTCCACAGTACAACACGATCGATGAGATTCGGCGCGGTTTCACGCAATTTCCAAACGATCCCAAGCGAGATATTAATATAGCGCGAGAGTGGTTCGAATATCACGACGATGAGCTTATTGAATGATTAATTTCTTTTTCTTCCTTTCATTTGAGACGCTGTTTTTATTTTACATTTTCACGAATATAACTCTCTATTCTTCTTTTGAATATTTCAATTTCGATATTTTGTATGTGTATACTGCGTACAATTCTGTAATCTACCGATGATTAATTTCTTAACACTAGAAACTACCAAAGTGGTCGAAATGGCCAATTTATAATTTTTGTGTGGAAATTTTATATATGTATCTATAACTCGAGCGATCTTCAATCAAATATATTAATAGAAGCTTGCGTTCTTTATTGTATTATTAACTTTCTCTTGCACCTTGCACTCTAATCTCTTTCCTACGAATATTATACTTTAGTCATCGGTAATTCTAGTGTTAACTTAACTTTGAGATTCTCTCAATAATTTACCTAGTGTCGCAAAATATAAAAGCTATACTACTTCGTAATTGATTGAAAGGAATTATATTGTGTGAAAGGTTGGATAACGTTAAACAAATCTAGCAAGAAGGGGATGTCATTCATATACGGCCAGATTGTAAACTTCTCAATTTAACTTTTTGTCATTTGACTTTTATAATCGTCCGATATTTATTCCTTTATATTTCTTATCTACCTCGTTGTTCGTCGTTATTTTTTCTCCCGGAAACGCAGGAGACGCATTGTTTGTCCCGGTTCGTTTTATCTGGCATCTTGTTTCGAAAGTGTCCTCTTGAAAAGCCTCGTTTTCCATCCCACTTACTTTATTCCGCGGGTTCTCGCAGTTCACCGTCATAAATCATAAAAATTTCGCTTACCCTTATCTTTACTTTCATCCTCGTCTTTAACCAGCGTTCCTTCCTCACCGCCAACGATAACAGCGCTTCCGGTTCTGATAACGTGGTTACGCGAATCGTAGACGGTTGAAACACAGAGAGGAATAGAACGTAGACGATTTATCAGAGATTTTACCAGACAAAGAAATCGGGAAATAAAAGATCAAACGTGAAATATCGAACAGATAACTTTGAATTGAGAGCGTGCGAAAATTTTTGTACATAAAATTATGTTAAAATTATTTTAAGTGAATAGAAATTAACAAAATATAATGCATCGTTTGAGAAATAACACAGGAAGTAGCTTGATAAATAGAATGAAAATAGAAATAAAAAAAATGAAAGATCTTACTGTGAAAAATGTATCAAATTTTTTTTTTTTTTGGTAAAATATTACTTTTCGAGAATTTGAATTTAATTAATAAATATCTGTTAACACTTTTCCAATAATCTCATTGTTAATTGCTTAATTAATTGTATTGAGTATTAACAGAAATATTGCATGGAATCACAGAATTTTTGCGTGATTTTTTCCGTGTGAATTTAAACTTGGAGAAAGCGTGGCAAAAAGTAGCGGAGAGGTAAATTTAGCATTCGAACAAGGTTACGTAAATGTTAGGACAGGCGAACGTTGAATCTAATGGAATTCAAAGCTGATGACTTTCCACTTTTTTTTTCTCCAAACACCTAAACTATTTTTCTACACCTAAACGAGCAGATCTCTTGGACAATCAGAACGTCGATTCGAATTGTACTTAAAAAAGTTAATCGAATAAACGAACTAGAAATATATGTTTCTATCGCGAACTCCAACAAGCAGAAATCCAGCAAAATCAGCTTTCTACTTCAACCGACAGTACAGGGGACTGACAAGGATTAATTAGCCCGAAACATAAATCGAAATCCAATCTAATACAATCGACGCGACAGCACGTTGGAGTGAATAATTGTTAATTAACACAGATCCCTAATAAACCGAATCGAGCGAATAACTTTCCCTACAAACCGAAAAACATTCATTACTAAAAGGTTTACTCCCATCTAACCCATCTATTAGAACACAATTAACGAGAGAAAACAAACGAAAGAGATAAAAAGAGAAGAAAAGAGGAATTAATCCTCACGGTTTAGCACACATGCGCAAACTTTTCTTTTCATCAATTCCTCCTTCCCTCGAGGAAAATAAATTTCACCAAGTAACGAACCTCTGATTTGTTAAAAAAATCAAGGTGAAAAAATTCCGCCCAGAGAACATTCGACCGCCTTGGAAGGATTAATTACTTATATTCCATTACCTTAATCCCTCCGGAAAACAAGGGGGGAACAGAAAGAGACATGTCATGCTGCACAAAGAGCGAATTTTTCTTTTAGTCAGCCTCCTCCCTCCCCGAGGAGAGTAAATTTCGCGGAACTGGTTACATCGGCGCGTCTCGCGTTCCCCGGCCTCGTTATAGCCACGTTCGCCAATATAGTCGTCGTATCCTCGAGTCCTGGTAACGAAACGCGAGCAGCAACGCCGCGCCGATGGGATTTACGCGAAGTAAAGTATAACGACCGAGCAACTGCGTTTAATTTACTGGCTATGTTCTGCACGGGCAGGCATGCAACGTCTTCTCTCTTCCTTCTGGCGCTAGGTAACTACGTCATTTCGAAAATTGACGCGGCCGATGATAAAAGGTGGGGAACAACGTCGTTGCCGGAGAACGACTTGAAAACGCTGGGAGAACCGGCGAACCTAACGGCCCCGATTTCTTTTGTTCGCCGATGAAACATCGCCGCCGATTTACACGCTGTTCCTTTCACTGTGAGAGCCAAGCTTCGACGAGCCAAGCTTTCAAAAGTGACTTCCAGGAGCGATGGTGACATTCTCAGGAGTAGATCTCGCAATTACCTGATACGGAATTGTATTTTCGTTGATCGTCCAAGAAAAAGATCCGTGATTGGCATTGAAATTTCTTCACACGATGCGTGACATTAACTGTGATTTCAAATGTGGTTTCTTACGTCACACTCTTCTTCTCGTGTTTTCTGTCTTCTTTGCATTTTCGTTGTTGTTTTGTTACGTAGAGTTGTTCGCGAAGGTATTGCGAGCATATTGAAGAGCTTTTCGTGAATGTATCGTGTGATGAATTTCAACAAGTTTGGAGCAAATCTAATATGGATATGGCAAATCATTTTCAAACACTTCATTAATTTTTCATTTTATTTCACACATACTTGTAATGCCACAATTCGTTATAATCATTACAATCAATGTTGGAAACCATCTTTAATTTCTTATTAATTTCATTCATTGATTTCTTATAAATTTTCTGCCTTGTAACTTCTTATACACAGTTTCAGATTCATCTAAAAAATTCTACGTTCAATTCGATGTGATCGTTCCTGATCGCAGCATCAATGAAATTTCATGTTAAATTTATGTTTCGTAAAAGAGAAAGAGGATAATACATTCGCATCTAAAAACTTCTTCGCTGTACGTAACATCTTGGGATTACCGTACCAAATTCTGTCAATTCAACACGATCGTTTCTCATCGCAGCATCGATGAAATTTTCGAAATGTTTCACATCATCCATGTGCACACGAATATTCCCCTTGACCGCGCATTAAGAAATTAACACGCTGGTGGCGCAATTTGAACGTAAAGAACGGGGAACAAAAGCGGCCGGGGCAGTGATTTTCTTAACCATTTACGTCCCCCGTTTCTCGTCCATTTGCGAGCGAATCAACGGGGTCCTGTCTGTTAGAGGGAGAAAGAGATCAAATTCCCGGAGAGAAGAATCCCCGGGATAAAAGCGATCCCCGGCCGAAAAGGAATCCCGTGGAATAACCGTTTCGAATGAATTGTCTGGGCGCAGGTACCGTCGTTCAACGGATCCTCTTATCTGCGTTACCCCGGATTGGCCGACACGTCGCTATCCTGGCTGGAATTGGCTGTCACGTTGAAACCGACTGCCGCCGACGGAGTTATACTTTACAATGGCCACCACAGCGACGCTACCGGCGACTTCGTCGCGTTGTACTTGTCGTCGGGGCACGTTCAGTTTACCTTTGACCTGGGAACAGGACCAGCCAGTTTGAGGTAAGTCGATTCTACCATTGTACCGGAACGTTCGTTTGGTCGGGATTCTAGCTCTGTATTTGTATACCTGATCACGTTAATATAGCAAAAATATTAACAGACATTCAATATAAATTTTTCGCTTTATTATTTATTTAATAAAGATAATGGGAATAATATAAAAACTGATGTAAATAATATAATTACTTTATTAATTGATCGTGAGACTGAATGAGCAAGTAAGAAATGTTATTCTGATTTAATGTGGAATGGAGTAATTGGAGTAGTTGAATTAGATTATTTTAAAATTATTCGAATCTCCTAATGTATAAGGATTTTGAAAATTAATGTAATTAGAAAAATGATAATTAAATCCTTCATTGGAAAGTATGGATAAATTTTAGCTAACGTGAAACGTCACTGTTAATTAAATTCATTTTGTAGAAATTTAGAAAACGTTGTTTCGCTATGGACATTTTTATCAAAATCGCGTTCTTTTCAGGGAAACTTGCGAAGTCATTCATCGAGTCACTAATATCAGATTAATTAACACATTGTCAACCGTTGTCACGAAAATGTAACTTTGCACCACTATTTTCGTAAAAATGATTCTAGGCTAGAATTCGATGTCCGTATTCTAACACGTACTTCTGACACGAACTTTGACTGATACTCCTGGTTCATAGTTAGTTTATTACACGACAACTATTATTTGGAAAAAATTCCACACGCCCAAAATTAACTGAGATTTATGTTCCTGGTTGCAAAGTCCCTAAATTAAAATTAATTGTCTACACAATTAAAATGGATGTGTAGAAATCTCTAATTCGACAGAACTTTTAACAATAAATATAATTATTAATTATTACTATAAACGATTGCCGGTGGCACGCGCACGTCAAAGTGTTAAGAGTAAAAACAAACTGCTAGTTACCAATTTCTTCTCCTTGTTATTTTACCTTGTTTCGTAGTTGCAATTGTAACTGAAATTCGAGAAATAATCAATTTCAATTAAACGAATTTCACAGTTCTCGCAGAGGTTGATTTTTAACGTGAGAAAGACGAGAGAAGTTACTGTCGGATTAAAATGCACGGCTCTCCATTTGTTTCATCATTGTTGTCACCAATAAGAGAAGATACGACAATGCAAATGGACGTGTCTGGAAAATGTGTCTCTGGACCGCGACGTTCCTTTCGATTTCCTCTGCAACTCCTTTCGATTCGAGTCGCGTCTAATTGAGTCGTTTGCATGGCGTGCACCCGTTCGAACGGACGACGAACGGATGAACGGATATTGTAATTTTATCGGGAACTGGCGTACGAGGTGGAAAAGGGAAGTGGGTCGGCCAGTTATGGATGCCTCGTTCCCGCTTGATTGGATGGGGAAGCGTGTTTTAATTTGTTGAAGGCAGTGGCTTGATTTGTGGTTCACGTAGTGGGCCGACAGGCTTTATTCCATCTTTTTTCCCTACGTTAACACACACAGCGTTTCTCTTTTCTTGCGATTAATACACGTTAGTGTATACATTAATTATTTAGGGAGAACACGGACGTCCAACAAGATTTTTCTACTCTTGAAACAGTCAAAATTCTTTTAGAAAAGAAGAAATGAAACATTTAAATATTCCGATATTTTATATTTTTGAAGAGTGAAGCTCAATTATATTTGTCCCACTGTGTGTTGAGTTCTACCGTGCAATTAATTGCAAGAACCAATTACAAAAATCAGTCAAAACTGACTTGATGGGACACGTTGTTTCGGAAAAAGAATATACGTCTCTGGTCAAAAAACGACGGTAGCATTATTCGAAAGAACCGAAACCTCTTCCCTTCTCTCGACTCGTTCTGTCCCCGGTAACGTAAAACGTAGACAAATCCTCTGGAAGCCATTTTTCACGGATCTCATTATCGGCCCACCCCTGCTATTTCTCGCTGAAACAAACGGCTTCTCCGAGCGCTTCAATCCAAATACCGTAACGCAATTAAAATCGACGTTCCGCTTATCCTTCTTCAAATCTTCCGCGAGATTCCAGCACCCAATCGAGCTGGCGATCGAAGGATCGCGATTAAAAACGAAAGGACGAAGCGGAGGAGGGATGATCACGCGTCCGCCTCCCGAGGCAGGTTTCCTCGGCGATATTCACCTCGGGATCGAAGGATCACGATTGAAAGCGACAGAAGTAAAAAGACGAAGGAGACGAAGGGATCTTTGCGTCTACCTCGAAATGATTTCCCCCGCGAGGAAGATTAAAAGCGCGAAGGACGAGGGGAAGAAACTCTTCGCGAAATGCTTCACGCCCGGTCGATATTCACGCGTACCGTTTGTTCGAAAACTGGTTGGAAACTGGAAGCTTCGATTACGTCGTTTGTAACGCGCGGCATAACGAGTTTACGCGCGATGCGATCGATTAACCAAGCCCGACGTCGGTGTCGAAAGAACCGTGCCGATCGTTTAATCCGTCCTATCGTCGGCTAACGATGTATCGATGTCGATCGGCCTCGTCGCGAATTAAGCCACTGAATATTCATGGCGTGAAATCAGTGCACGCGCGCTCGCGTCCTCCCGCGCGATCACAGATTCTAATCAGCTTCCGGTTAGCTTACCATTTTTTCCCCTGTCTTCGTTACGAAGGTATTAACCTCTTGCCTCGCCAGGAAATCCTCGCACGAGGATCAAGGGATTGAACAGGAAACGGTTTAGAATATTCCGCCGCGCTCTTTAGCTCCGAGCTTCTCGAGCTTCAACTCGCTGTTTGTTCATCGTGTTCATTAGATAATGTTGCATATTTAAAAGAGGAGATTCGGAGCGTGCAGAGTCTGTTCACCCGCCGTCTCTGCTGATAGGGAGTTTAATTTTTGTTTAATCCTTTTTTGCAGTTCACAAGAGGGAACGTATGTGTGTGTATGTGTGTATACTTGCAGAAGAGATCCGCGAGAGAATATCGCGACTAATTTAATTCCTAATCTAACTCGAGTTCTAACTTCTTTTCTTTTCGTTTCAGAAACAGATACTTTCATTCCCCGTTGGTATTTTTAAGAATAAGAGATTTTTAAGAAACTGCCGTAATAGATTTTGAACGATTTAATTACGACGATACGTATTCGTAAAATCATTATTTCTAAAAGTCTCCATTTTCCTTAAAAATACGCGAATTTAAAACATTTACGGATATCAACGCATGAGCAAAGAATTGCTACGCAAGCTAAATCACATCGAATTGACACAAAATATGAAAGAAATAAAAGAATTTCACTTGTTAGATTTTAGTTTGCTAAACGAACGACGAAGCTCAAGGAGAAATGAAAAATTGCCGCCGAATAATCGAACTAGCTGAATGAAAGTCATTTTCTCAAATAATAACCAATCGACTGAAGCTTCGAGCCGTTAACACGTCAGCAAATCCATCGGTGAACAGCGTTGGAGCTAGCATTTCGACAATTG
The DNA here is from genome assembly GCF_011392965.1 of Frieseomelitta varia. Classification (NCBI taxonomy): domain Eukaryota; kingdom Metazoa; phylum Arthropoda; class Insecta; order Hymenoptera; family Apidae; genus Frieseomelitta; species Frieseomelitta varia. The sequence goes on from NW_025109974.1 coordinate 240,740, forward strand.
AATTACAATTTATAATGACGGGACGGTTGTTGGCTGGCTCGTCACAATGGCGACGTTGAAACGCGCACGATTCTCTCTCTGCCTGACTAGAAAAGTGTTTCCCGTTGATTAATCCCGATTCATTTAACCGAGCACGCGACTCGAGCGGTGTTTTTACATCGGTTTCGCGAAAATCAAACACGGCACCGTTGTTGCGAATAGAATGTAGGTGTTTGCCAGGTTTATGAAACCCTGATCGATAAATATTCTTTTTATATTTCGCGCCGATTTTCCGCGAAATAATACCCGTGGGCGAATTTTATTCGTATTCATCGTGTTCATGCTGGCTGACCAACCACGGCGCCTAATTCTTGCCCTTGCAGGCACTCCATAATCGTCGAAGCATTGCTCTCGATATTTCACTGAGGAAGAAAAATTTCATTTTCATTTAGGTTTAAATTACACGTGCGTTACACCGATAATGTATCGATAATATAAGAATAATAATACTCTCAATATTGTCATAGTATGTCAATCTCACATCTCAACGTACGAGAATACTTGAATGAAAGTATTAATTAATATAAAATGAGAAATATATAAATACTTAATCCTCAACTAGTATCCACTGACTTATCAGCATAACAATTTACGATTAGATCGTTCAATTTTCGAACTTTTGATCCAATTGATCCACAACTCGACGACGTTACGACGAGGATTAATAAATTTGATATATGAATATAATATCCAGTACGTAAATATAATATAATATATAAACGTACGTAAATATAGTATAATATATAAATATAATATCCAGTAATGCAGTACGTAAATATCAGTAATGCAGTGACAATAAATTCTACCAAAATAAAGAGCCTGACTCTAGCGAAATGTCAACCCCCTCGCGTTATTCATCGACCACATCGTCCGCAACTCTCGACATCCACCAGTAAATACACGATTCTTTCGGCTATTGAGAGGTCACGCAACATTCTCCTCGATAGGAAAGTTTCCCTCGATTTTGCTCGACAGGGTCGTTCAATATGGGAGACTTTTCCATCCTGATTCTCGGTATACTCACTCGGAGCAGCGAAATATTATCCGTGAGCAAACTTCATTCGCATTCACGACGTTTGACCGGAATCACGGCGGCGGGACTTTCTATTCTCGCTGATCCCAGCCAGAGAGACTCTCCCACAGTCTACGCGTCGACGTTTTATTACGGGGTAGGTCCGATTTTTCCTTCGACTCTAAGCAGGGAAGCCGAAAATCCCACCTCTCGCTCTATTGACAAATTTTTAATCGGCGGTACAGGGGAGAAGGATTTTTGCGTTGGTATCGAGAATCGAAAGATGCGTATCTTTTTCTTCGTTAGAACCGGATTCTGTGGATCACGTCTCCCTTTTGTCTGAATTTCTTTCGGTCGTTAAACTCTGACAACGACATTTACTCTACGAAACCTTTACACCTCTAAACTCTATACTTTTTTAAATTACCGAACAGTAAATTTCCAACATAAATAAAACATTTAAACCCTCTACTTGCATGCTGCGTTTCTTCTAGAAGTTGGAATACAAAGATATTAAAAAGCTGTGCTTCAGTAATTTTAATGAAAGAAAAAGGAAATAACGATATTGATCTGTCGACTCTTTGCCGTAAATCTTATCCCTCGTGTCATAGTATTTTATCCTTTAAATCAACCTGAAATGCCAATTTCTCGTTTTTAAAGTGTCCTTCCCTTGATGCGTTAACAAGCGGCTAACGAACGAAAATGGCAAATTCCAATTCCTTGGCGGCCGGTAAATCGCAGCAACGAAGATTTAATGGCTTGCGATTGCAGGAGCGAGAACCCGGTTCGTCTGGGTGAATGGGTGGAGGTGCGAGTGTCAAGAACCGGACGCCTGGCCTCGCTCGAAGTGGAGGATGACCCTCCGCAGGAAATCCTGGCGCCAGGGGCTTTCACGCAACTGTCGTTGCCCCTAAATCTTTACTTGGGCGGCGCGCCATCCACCGACATGTACTCGCCGAAGATGAAAACGACCGCCAGCTTCGTGGGATGCATTCAGACGGTCATTTTGAACCGTCGTGAGGTAAGAAACTTTGCTCTTACGCGTTCTACACGGTGGCCGGTGGGATGGACATCTCTTCAGGCTGAGGAGATCAACTGCGATGCATTTTGGAAAACAGCAATTCCATCGGCAAAGTTCCAGTCCAGTGATTTAATAAGGCTCGATTCAATGGTAGCATGTTTCTACGCAGACTTTCTAAACTTTTGACAATTGAAAATACGTTTCACAGTGACATTAAATGTTTCTCGCGTTTAAAATTCTTCTAAAGATAACAGAGAGATCTGGCAGAAGTTTATTTTCGATATTATTTTGCAGAAACACATTCCAATTATCAGATAGAGGATATTGGAAAAATATGAAATGTTCAGAAACACGTTGATCGTCGTGATATTCTGCAAGTGGTACTGGAAGATTAATAAGCAAAGTGCGACGCACGTTTCTATAGAGACCTTTTGTAAATATGGTTAATGGCACAATAGGGGACGCGGATATATTTAGTAAGGTCTCTGACGATTCCCTTCGCGGAGAATTATCCTGCAGAACAATCGGACATAAATATTTGCACGACGTTAAACTGTATATGAATGCACACATTGTGAGCTTCTAGCTGTTTCCCCCGGTGGCTCGAGGAAAATTAAATCCAGCCTCACTTTTTTATTATACGTACGTCTTTGTCTGTCGCCAAAGAATTATCGTCTATTTATAAATTCGCGAGATAGAGCTGCCTCGAGACAAAACTGGCAATCACTTCCTTCGGAGGAAAGTTTATAATTGATTACGAATTGACTGAAGCGAAGTCGTTCTTGTCTGAATAATTGTCGATAATTGACGGTCTTTTGCATGTATTAATACGTCTTTTGGGTGTATTAATACGTCGAAGTAATTAAACGATCGGCATCGTGGACGTTTGTTTATTGTCGTTTATTGCAAGTAGTGTAGTGCAGAGCAATTTTGTCAGATAAGTAGAATAGGACGTGGTTTTGTCAGACTGACCACGTAAAGCAGATCAAAGCTGATTCAACGAGAACGAATTATGGTTATACCTGATTACGTAAATAATACAAACTAGAAATTGTCGGGAAAATAGAATAGGTGGATTCATGGACAAAGTAATATAGATCTGCGTATACTGATCATCGCGATTCGTATTTAAAGATTCGTTTAATTCTTCGAAACTGGAAAGTTAAGGCAAAGACGCTAGAGAAAAAGAAATATTTGCACTTTTTTTGAAAATGAATCAACGATGAAAATATTTTACGATATAAACACTTTGTCGGATTCATACGTCTCTGAGAAGAATATTTTCAACTAATATTTGCCAATTTTTCAAACGAAATATTTTTGTTTCGAATAAACGTTTGGGGATGTTTGTTACGGTAGGAGGTGATTTGTGGTAGACTTTTATTCGTGGTTAACTAAGTTTATTTGACAAAGTTGCACGAGGACGCGGTGAACATGTAGACGACGATCGATGTTTACGTCGCGGGTATGTCCGTATGACGGTATATCCATCAGTCGCTATTGTGGCCAAATTTCTAAAACTATAAGTGCGACGTTTGGTCTTACGCACTGTAAAAACTAAACTTGGCAATTCAATAGCGTAGGCGACACGTGAGTCGTAAATTCTCCTAACTTTTTGTCTGAGAAAACGTCTTTCCTCCGACATCTGCTAGCCGCTACAAACGGAATAAGACACAAGGAAATGTACTGACATTTGAAACTAAAAAGTTAAACATTACGTTTATGTATATCGAAACACTTTTCAACAATTATTTCAAACAACGAATTTCGATATCGCAAGATGTTATAAAGTACTTCTACAATAACTGCAATCACCCAGAACTTTCCTTTATTTTCCCAAGCCCTAATGGAAAATCGCTATTGAACCTCGGTTCGTTGAAAGATTATATAAGACGTCAAAACTCCGCGTTGCCAATCTTTCGTTCCTCGCAAGTGGTACGAGTCAATCGTTCTTCGGGCCAAGTGGCCCGACAACAGTTTGTTCACGTACGGGCGATCGTTTGTCCGCGACAGATCGTGTTAATCGTCATTAACAAAGTGATTACGTTGCACAGATTGGGATTCTCGCCGAGGCACTGGGCGGAGTGAATGTCGGCAATTGCGGACACGCGTGCGAAGCGAGGCCCTGCGGAGACGCGGAGTGCCGTCCGCTCCGGGACCGATTTACGTGTCGCTGTCGGCCTGGCATGCCGCATCCGTGTCCAGCGCCGGACGACAACACGATTCTGGACAGCTCTCTGGTGAAACCTAACGGCGGCACGCACTACGAGAGATCGGTGCCTAGTTTCTCCGGCAGCGAGAGCTACCTTCATTACAACGACGCTGACACGATGAAGAGGTACCAACGAGTTGACAAATTTCACGTTCGTGATTAATCGTTAATTTTACGTTTCGTCAAGTGTTAAAATTTAGATTAAATTCCATTCTCGATAGTTTCACCGGAACGTTATTCTAAACTGCGGCTTTTAAATAAATCCAAACAGTGAGTCTACGAAATTTCAGTCTACGACGATTAAATTCCAGCCTTTGTTTAATAAAGAGTTGCGGCGTGAATACCTGTGACGGGCAGAGATCAGAACATGAACGTCTTCATTTATTTTGTTCGAAATAAAAAAAAGATTATGAAATGAAAAGAAATGTCAGAAAAAAGAACTAAAAATCTATTTAAAAAATCCAACGTTGTTTCACTGGTTTTAATTTAAAATTTAAAGAAACTCGATGCCATCTCCGCGTTCTGATCCCTCTCTAATCCCAAAGGGAACTACCTCGACCGTCATCTTTTACTCTTCGAGAAGAAATAAAATAAATCCAAATGATACATCTACAAAATTCCAGTCTATGACGATCCTGTTATTTATAGAACGCTTACGACGAGCAGAGATTTTCAAGCGAGATGAGATCAGAATATGAATCTTCCTCGCAAATGTCTACGTGTCTTCACTCGCTTTGTTCGAAATAAATAAAGAGAAATTAAAAAAAAAAAAAAAAGAAAGAAGGAAAAAAAATTAAAAATCTATTAAAAGCTCCAACGCGCCACGCTGTTCCACTGGTTTTAATAAAAATTTAAAGACGCAAAATTAAGAAGCTCGATACTATCCCGGCGTTCTGATCCCTCTTTAATCCCCGAGGAAACTACCGCGCAACCTGACGGTGGTCCCTTACCCTCCTGCAGAGTATAAAGACCGTCCCATCCTCCTTAACCGGAAAAATCCGTCTGTTGCAGGATAATAAGCTACAGGGTGGATATCAATATGAGATTCAGGGCGAGCAGCAGTAGCGGGTTGCTGTTATGGAGCGGACGGCAAGCGGACCCGCAAGAACAAAGGGACGAGAACGACGATTTTCTTGCTCTTGGCTTGGATCGTGGTTATCTGACTTTGGCTTATAATCTTGGCTCCGGGGAGGCTGTTCTACGATACAATTTAACGAGACTGGACGATGATCTATGGCACCGAGTCCGCGCAGTCAGGTAACGTTGTTGGAAAGTTCCTTTCCCCCCTCCTGGGAACACGTTAATCGACGTGTATCGACCAAGTTTCTTTTTTTCTTCTTTTTCTTTTTTGTTTTTTTAATACGACGAAAACTTCGTAATCGAGTTCCCGTGTTCTGAAACTGACTGATATATTTTCAGGAACGAACAATGGGCTTCGCTGGTGGTCGACAGCGGAACCGGAGTATCCGCGTCGTCGCCTGGACAGCTCAGACAGCTGAACACTGACACGGGTCTCTATGTCGGTAAGTTTAATATTTCGATAGGAATAAACGGCAAATCTTTCTAGACTAGGAATATTTCGGTTTCTGAAAATATCTATTTTGTTTCGTGTTTCCGTCAAAAATTAAATTGAATTTTTCCGCCTACCGAACATTGTGCTCTGAATATTTCAAACATCCAAAATCTAACAAAGATCGATTTGTCTCTGTGAATATTTTATTCCATTTAATTCGACGATTATAGAAATTTCTGCTTAAAAGATCGGTGAGTTTCGACAGTGAGGTAGTTTAATATTAAAATTTTGATGGATTTTAAACGTTTCTTCCAATTGATACAGAATTAGTGATCTTTTTTGTAGAAATTTTACTACGCGAATTTTTTTTTAAACGGCAAGATTGACGAACCTTCAGCTTCGTATGTCTTTCCCTAAAATCTTCTTGCAGTTTATCAATTTTTAAGAACTAACTAAATCCACTTTTATTGCAGCTGTTTGTTTGACTGTTTCGGTTACAAGTTCGCAAAGTGCGCGATCATCCCGTTGAAAAAGTTGAGGGGTTTCTCGTGTCGCGAAACACCGTACGTTTCGGTTGCAAAACAGCGAAAACACTTCCGGGCAAAAGTTAGAGATGAAGCACTTCATAGTTCAGATCCCGGTTTGTTTCCGTGTGAAAATCATAAACATCGAGGATTAACTACCGGCAAGTTCCAACAGAAACCAACTTATATTCGGGTTTAGCCGTCTTTGAGTTATTACAGAAATTACCAAGTGGGTCATCCTCGGCGGCAGCACGTTACACATTCTCGGCAACTTCCGCTAAGCTGTTGAACTCGTAAAGAAACAGCTTGATACATTGCCACGCTCCCGGAGAATTTATGAAAGCGTGTCTTAATTCGTCGAATATACCGTGTTTACCGTGCTTCGTCGCGTTAATAACGAAACATGGAGAACTTCGAATTAAAATCTGAATTGTTTAAGTTGTCTAAAAAATACAAACAGAGAGAGAGAGAGAGAGAGAGAGAGAAAATTCTTATTGACACGCGTATCGTGTAATTTGAAATATGCAAATTCATATGAAAATTTTATTTTACGCGCATTACGAAAATATCCCTTGTTTTTAATTTTTGATTTTTCTTGAATGATCTGTTATTCGAGAGATTCAATTCTGTTTTCCTCTTTTTTTCTTTTTTCTTTTTACGAAAAGAAAAATTCGAGAATGTGACGGTAGACATAACGCGACACAGTCGACTCAATAAAATTAATAAAATGCGTGTGCGAAATATTTAACAGGTGGTGCGCCGGATATTGTGAGGACAACAGGCGGAAGATACACGAAGGGCATCGTCGGTTGCATCAGTGACCTGGTTCTCGACTCGGATTTCTCCGTGGCGCTGTCATCACCAGGACAAGCTACCAACACGCACTCGTGTATCCCCTGAAAGACATCCGTGCCGTCCGACGTTAGATGGTTAGGTCCGCGTGGACCAGCGCTAGGATATAAAAATGCGTCGCGATGAATAACGCTGGCCAAGCCAGAGATCGACGTCGTTGCAACAGCGTTTAAGGTGGACCGCGGCCGCCTTCAGACGCCTTGAACGCTGGATCGCGTCTCGGCGTGGAAAAAAAGAAAAGAAAAAAGAAAAAAAAAAGGAAAAAAAAAACAAACGATTTATACACACCAAATCACCACGGTTCATCATTTTTGTACAGACACATCAACGACGAGAATAAACTCTGCCGAAGAGAATAAGTAAGGTAACAGAAAAATAAAAGGGAAAAGTAAAAAAAAAAAGTAAAAAATTATGACGAAAAAATAAAACACGCAAAAAAAGAGAGAGAGAGAGAGAGAGAGGAGAAGAAGAAGAAGAAGATAAAGTAAAGTAAAGTAAAGAAAGAGAAAGACTACGTCGTGTAAGAAAACGTCGAAATAGCAGACACACAGCTTACTGTAAATATTAATGAAAAGGTATTTGAAAATCTGTCAGTCGCCTCACGATATACGTGTTTCCGTTCGGTGACAACTTCCTGTCTCTGCACACCCTCCGTGTCTCGTGGGCTACTTCGATATCGAAACGATATCGAGAGCTTCGATATCGTTCGACGATAACGATGGGAAAATGAAAGAATATTCTAAGTTGTCCTATATATATATATATATATATATATATTATATATATATTATATACCCTAGCGCGGTGTTGCGTTTCGATGCGTCGTTGCGCGCGCGAACTACGCGGATCCAAAACGCGGAATCGAACGACGTTCAAAACACGTTTGTCACAATCGAGTCGGCCCCGATCTGAGTTCCTGCGAATCGTCGTTCCTCTCGCGCGTTTGGGCATTGAAAGTTGTTACGTGAGCAAGTTGTGCGCGTCTAGTCACAGTCACGACTATCTCCGGCCGGATTAAGAACTTGACAGAGCGCGTCTCGAAGAGACGGCTTTATGGCCTAATAAGATTAAAATAGAGAGAAAAAGAAGGATGAGAAAGAGAGAGAAAAGAAAGAAAGAAAAAGAAAGACAAGAGCATAACCCCCTCCGCGTCAATTTTTATTAAGCTCTCCGACCGGACGTCACGCGAGATCTTTCAATTGCGAGGCATTGTCAGTTTCGATTTCAGCGACAGGGAAGAAGAACAGAGGAGAGAGATGTAAACGAAAAAAAAAAAAAAAAAAAAGAGTAACCGAGCACGCTCGAATCGAAGCATCCGAGGCACCTTAAATACGTCCAACGCAGTTCACGCGACGCCTCTTAGATCATTCAGTCCAAGATCTCACGTGATTTCTTTTCGTTCGGCGGCCGTAACGAAACACGGCCTCCAGTACATATGTAGTAGCGACCGTTTTGTTTCTCGTTCGAGCGAGCACGCCTCGAACACTCGATAGAGAGGATTAGATGCAGAACAGAACGTTAAATCAATTACGAAAGGTATAAGAAGGACCAAAAAGCAATCAACACCTTTAAACGACGATGCAAAAGCAAGTTGAATTTCAGGAAGAATGCGAAACGTTCTTACGCGGAGAGATTATTTCAGACAGAACAGATAGATGACAAATTGTTGCCCTCCCGTGCTTTGTTGATTTGTTTCGAAATTAATAAGATCTGAAATCTGAGATTACGTCACAGATGCGTTGACGGATGGATGGATACGTAGATAGATTACGTATCCATTCGGCATATATATTTTTTTTCTTTTTTTGAAAACAAACGTAACGAGAAATCGAAACGTGTAAATACGCTCTCTGCGTATGGGCGGCAATTTTTTTTCGAAATTCCCGTTGCTTTTGCGTCCGCGAGATGAAGAGGATCGACATCGTGCGTGCAGAGGATCTGCGCGCTCGTGTTCTACGAGAACCACTAATGCTTCGTACTTCCGTAGCTGGCAGTGTACGCTCCTCGACGTTTCCGCTTGAAAGAAGCACCGAGCTGCACGTTCTAACGGTTAAATATCTGTATAAAAAAAATTAAAAAAAAAAATGTAGCGACTTAATTACGAAGATGTCCCCGCATATTTTCTTAATTCGATAAGACTTTTCCAGGCGACCCTGAACGAACGGATCTGATGTACACGTTAACCCCTTCGACATGATAAATTGGAGGAAGAACGAGGACGACGAAGGAAGAAGTAACTGAAAAATATTCCAAGAACTACGAAATACAAGCAGATCGTGAATAATTCGACGTACGGAATTGAAATTGGAACAATAGCGTTTCCCGACGTTAATTTCACTGTCATCAGTTTTCAACGATAGCTACACGTACACAATTTTACTTCAGATTGAAATCAGAAAATACTGATTTGATATTCCTGTCCGATCAATTTAATGTTGTACCACGTACTGATTCTAAAAAGGCAGTAACGAGCGTAATTTACGTCGTTCGAATTACACGACAGACTACATAGGTAACAGTTTGCCAAGTAAAACTTTATCCTGACGGACGCGTAGTAACGTTTTACCTGGAAATCTACCTACACGTGTATCGACAAAATGATTCTACGCAACTGTATATCTTAGAAAAGAACGTCGACGAACGAGTGAAACTGTCGAACGCTCGTGTCGAATGGGTTAAAGGAAAAGGAACCGGTCGGAATCTATCGGTCAGGTCAATAGGTATACACGTCATATCTTAACGAGAAAAAACGCGGAAACGAGAGAAGATTAATGGTGGACGAGGGTTAGAAGGATAGATGGATGTATGCACTTTGATTTCCTCCGTTTTCACGCGGGAATAATTTTGAAAAAAAAAAAAAAAAAAAAGAGAACTTCGAAATCGATCGAACCCGTACACATCATGTAAAAGCAATCGGCTGTAGTCAATTTTGTACGAATGTTATTTTCTTGAAATTATATGAGTACGAGAACAAGTGGAAGAGGATGATTTAGAAAAGAAATATCAAAGATGAATGGTAGTTACGTAGGGAAGTATAATAATATAATAATAAACGATTATTCGTGAAGTCTAGCGATGTAAAATCACGCACGAGATGCAAAAATATTTTAAAACTCCGGTCTCCTGGGCACGTACTTTTACTTCTCGTTTCCTTTCTACGCCTTTTCTCACTTTCCTCCTTCCTTCCTCACTCCCTCACTATCGTTTCTCTGCACAATTTTTAACAACGTCGGTGTGTGTGTGTGTGTATCAATCTCTGAACGATCCTCCATGCTTCGCAATACGCTTGTATAAACTTTGTTCGTGGAGATCGTTTCGCGACGTCGCTGACACAGCGAAGCATTTTTGTACAAAAATCTCGCGTCAACTGAGCAAGCTTCTTTCGTGCATTTTAGTTTTCCAACTGTATTAGTATCCACGCTTGAAACAAGGTTCCTGGACAATTTTTCGCTATCGACGTGTAGCCACATGTATCTTTCATTTATCGATCATCGTTACGTTACTTTACATCTCCTCGTTACGAGCGTCGTACTCGTCAAACGTTGATTTTCCATTTAAGAATAATTAGACGCTTAAGGCCAATCGCTTAGTTCATCGAATAAACTTCTCGAAACGTTTTATTACTTGTATATGAGATAAATTGAGGCACGTTAGACGATTCTATTTATTGTACGTTGGGTGGACACGTCAGATTGTTTCACGACGTTTGACATCCGGTACTCGTGTCTAACGAACGAAATTGTGAACATCCCCAGTGGGGTGTTGTTGGATTTATCACCTGCCTTTAAATAGAAATCGTTTAATCTTGAACCGAAGTTGCTTCGATTTTTGTGGAACAATCTGATGATAGAAACAGAAAGGTTTATGTGACTTGAAATATTTATATACTCAACGTGTTAGTAAATTTCTTAAATGACTTTAACGAACTTATGAATCATTGTCTTTCGATCCGACGAATTCTTCGATTCTTGGTAATCCTTCTGAAGAATCAAGGAAAAATTAAACGTGTCTTTTTCATGATATATTCTTCGTTGCTTTTCTCTCAACACGACATCTAACCCACGTTTAATTTATAGAATAGACTTTTAAAATCGTTCGCGAAAACGCGTTGCCATTTTATTTAACATCAAACGTGAAAATTTTTCGTTTTTATCTTTGATTCGAGGCATTTCGAAGGGAATCACGTATATTTTATTTCTACGATAGAGTACGCAAACGACCGGACGATGGTTGCATAAGTCAACAGGTCGTACAAAATGCCTGATAAATTCAATGAGGATTAGTATCCGAATAAGGCTGAAGCGAAATCGTACTTACATCGTGTACTGAATTTGAATGTAAGAAAAACATTTAAAAAAAGCAAAAAAAAAAAAAAAGAAATCGCTGGATATCACACCTCAGACAAAGCGAGAAGAAAAAAGGACGCTATTATTAAAAAAACAGACAAAAAAAAATATCATACATATTAATATATAATAGATATTATATTATTACTAAATATTATATTAATATATGATGCTATATATTAAATATTTCTATTATGTCCGTCTGCAAAGTCTATTAGAAGAGTCTAATACTGTCAACCTATTCTTGCGACCCATGTGGATCTCCTCGAATATATATGTATATACATATATGTAAGTGTGTGTATGCATGTATGTATGCATATAGAATGGTCGAAAATGAATTTTTCATATTTCGATGCTGCAAAGAAAAAAAAAAAAAAGAAAAAAGACAAAACGATACAAAAGAAAGACAAAGAAAAAGAAAGAAAAAGATACGAGCACACATCACAAACAGAGACATTTGATATCGAAGATTAAAAAAAGAATGGCGAAAAGACTCTCTCACTTTGGATAAAATTACTATTCGTGTAGATCAAGTTCAATGATGATTAATCGTGCGAAGGAGCTTATCGAATCTGAAGGTATCACGGTATCACGCAATTGCGCACAGAGGATCACTTCATTAGAATCGTGCTATCTCATAACATTTGTATACTCTTAGGTTTATTATAACTTCCTCGCCATCGTTGTATTTTCTCGAGAAGAAATTGTCCCTTTGTCTTATTACTGAACGTATGAATTATCGTCAAAACATATCTTTCACGATTAAATCATAATAATTCATATTGTTTATTTATTTTTCTATAACGAAGAAACGAACAATCTTTGCTAAAGAAAAAAAAAAAAATAATTTTGTTGCTTTCGTCTTGAAAAAGACATTTAATTTTTCTTTAGAATAAAAAAATATTTTTTAACCGAGAATGTACAATACTTATCTAATGTTCTCAAATATATTATTGCGTTCATTGCTTACGTTACTGATTTAAATCGACAAACAATAAAAAGCTTGTAATCGACATTCTCTCAAACAGTTAACAATATGAAACACACGATTCTAAGTTAATTTAGTTATTACATCTAGTGCAGCGCGATACAATAATTTAACGAACTGTGTATGTATATGTTGAAACACGCAGTGGTATAAATTCATATGAGCAAATGTGTGTGTCTCAGCCCATGTTGTCGAAGCATCAATAAAAAAGAGATTTTGTAAAACAGAGACTTATTTCTTCCTTCGACTTCTCCTTTTTCTTCCTATCATAATGACGTAATGATAGAAATTTTTCTAACAAAATTACAATCGTGATTTTCAAATTTTTTGAAACTTACCAACTAATTATTACTTAATAAAAAACATTATATTAAAAACGTGGAACATTTAATTAATATATTAAAAAATCATTATATATTATTATTCCGTAATATTGTCAAATAACTGTAACATAACTGTAAAATTTGTAAAATTAAAAATTACACTCTGAATATTCGTGATTAGAATTTCAAATATATTTTGAATTAATTTTATACGGCACATTTTTCTGTTAATTGACCAAGACTGCGCATTACGCAAAAGAGGTAACAGTAACCAAAAGGACTAATGACAAAGAAAATTTAAAATAATAGCCAGAAGAGCCACTGGAAAAGAAATCGCGATACAATAGCCAGAAGAGCTACTGAAAGAATTTCCTACTCAATACAATAACCAGAAGGACTATTGTCAAATTTACAACTGACATGAATCCGAGCAACAAACCGTATCTTGTTTCGCAACACTAATTCACTAGCATTAATTGTGAAACAGAAAATTTTCAAAATCAAACGCGAAAAGTGCTTCGTCATATTTAAAACCGAAAGTAAGTACGCAAAGCCATTTATCTATGCACTCATATTTAGAAATACGCAACATTAATAGCGACGCGTCCAGTGCAACCATGCTAGAAGTTACTGATGAATGACCACCTTTGTACAACTTTTGTAACTGCATCAGGTGATACAGAAGCAGGAATTGCTTTCCACGAATCCAGTGGGAGAATTTGGGCATCTCGTAAACGCAACGCTACTTCAGAAAAGAAACGCGTTCGTTCATTATCGCAACACTAACAATTAGAAGAAAGCTAATTGGAAATCACGAGGGAATATCGCAACACTATGAATAAAAGCGATGTATGTAATAATGTTGCACTAACTTTAAAACCAAATTCACAATATTAACAATCAAAATTGCAAAAAATATCGCAGTATCATAATTCGCAACTCTAAAGCAAACACGATTATCATTTCTTCGCAACTCTAATTTAAACCGTAATCAATTTCTCGCAACACTAATGAACAGACTCGAAACTATTTCGCAACTCTAATTCAACCCGTAATCAATCTTTCGCAACGCTAAGAAGAAAAACCACGATTTGCCCAAAACGATGATAAACGATGATGAAAAAAAAAACAATACAACTACAAATACTAAAAGAGCATAGTGACAAAGTAGTAACGAGAATGACCTCCCATGCTCTGGAATCATTTAAATTCAGAGGATGAGAAGCCATTTGTTGTGACCCTCTTCGTGGCTGTTTGCCGGGCCTCTTCAGCTTTCAGCCTTTTCTTTCTTCGAGCGCAATGCCCGCTGAAACTTACATCTAGCTCGAGTCTTTCTAATCGCAAACCAAAAAATAATTTATAAAGATGAAGTGAAAAGATAAATCGCGAAAGCTGAACTCAGTACACATGGACGATCATCGATCATA
>NW_025109974.1:255350-336097 GCF_011392965.1 Frieseomelitta varia
GGTCATCGTGCCCAATGTCTTTCACCCACCCAAGTAGCACCTGGGCACGTGAGTGAGATCCTGACAATAAACACGGTAGGGGTTAAACCTGAAAATCCTGAACTAAAAAAATAATTAGTTCATATAATTTGTATCCAACGGACTATTGTATTATTTTATTTCAAACTGTAATGACTCTTTCAGAAATTATTGAAATTGCAAGAGAATAAGGACAAAGAATTGAGTTTATTAAAAAGGATATGAAATCTAACAACTGACTCAAAAAATCAAAATCAAACAATTGACTCTAAATTAAATATTAATAGAAACAATCTCAGGCGATTTTTTCATCAAAGCATTTTCGAAAAATGCGAAAGCAATGTTCAAACTTGTTGCTTTGATTCCAAAATCTGCCTGTCGCGAAATATCTCCTTGCACATAAAATTTCATACATGTTTCTACGGAAAGAATTCTAATCTATTATATATTTCAAATTGTGGTAAGTTCACAATTATAAAATTCAATTAATTAAACCATTTAATACTATTATAAAAGCGAAGATAAAGTTGGAAATTATTAATTACTATAACAATAATTAATTATTGTAACAAAATATATTATCAATATATCAATAATAACTGCATGTTTCATAGCAACGAAGTCGGAGGGTATCCGTCTTCTCTACTACGAAATGCTCAAATGAAATTCATTTTAATACATATTTATAATTTGTCTATTCGTATGGATATTCATATGAATATTTCGCTTTTGCAAACAATTATATTGAATATATTTTGTTTTTACAAGTAAATATTATAACTGCATGTATTCAAATTAATTGTTAAATTCGCGATGTGCAAGAAGCCCTATCCTGATCTAATACATAAAAATCTTGAAAGATGTGTTACTACTCACGGATATAAAAAATATCCGAGGTCACTATGCTCATCAAAAATTCTACGTATACAACCAGTCACCCGTGCCGATTCGGATCTTTCATCCTACGACATGATTGAGTGACCAGAGGAACAAAAATGCATGCGACTCACAGCGAAAAATGACGTTATCTGCACTGGACTAAGGAAAGTCGTCGTGAAGATCCTCATCAAGCAGATACCACTGAGAATCCTTTGTAGAAGTGAACACCATGAAAAATTTCTTGAAAAACATAAAGACACAGTGTTATTTGTGAAAATTTTAATAATGGTAAAAATTGGGGTTTTAATAATTTTAAATGTTTCTATTTTATAGTTATAGTTTTATATTAGACTTCAACGGAAAGAAAACTGTAGAAAATAGAATTAATTCAAGTACAATATGTTAAAGTACTTACATTCTTCAATTTAGTCAGCTTCTGTAGCATCGTAAGATTTTTAGAGAATAAGGGGAATTGGAGATTGTAGAGACTCTGTAACAAAACATAAAACATTAGAATTTGTATTTAAAAACGTGGCAGAATCTTAAGTTGCAGATAATGAAAGATTCTTACATTCTTGGCTTTAGAGCCACCGTTGGATTTTCCCCAACAAAATGCAGAAAATTGATAAAGCGTCTGTAACAAACGTCAAACATTGTACTTTGTTGTTAAATTTGAAAAACTGACTAAATTGAAGTACAATATATAAATTACTTACGATCTTGATCTTCAGGAGAGGCCTTATCCTCTTGAGCACTGACTCTAATGTATCGAAAACGAATGTTGAATAAGAAAAGATATAAAAAAAGAAAAATAAAAGACTATCAACGCGCGTGTTTAAGTATCAATCAGCGGACTCACTGACTCTAACTTCGTGAATTATAATTTAAACGAATTAATAGTCTAATTTTATGAGAGCCATTTTAGAAAAATATTAAAATATTGCGCAACAAACACTGACTCTACCGACCTCATTGCGCGCGGTCACAAAAATTTTCTGAAAATAAAGCTGATTAGGAGAGGGGTAAAAAGTACATTTATTTAGAAAATACTGCTATTTTTCTTGGAAATGATTATGAACTTGAGTATACATCAAAGATATTAGTTGGAAATTATAAAGTGTTTTTCAATATTTGCAGAAAATTTGTAGAAATTGTATTCTGAATGGTCGTTATTACAGTGAAGTATGCATATTAGTAATATATCACGTATATTATAAATATTCGAAAATGTTTGCACAAATTATCACAGGTAAATGTAATTTAAAAAGGCATACACGTGTGAAATCTTGCTCTGAATCGTTTAATTACGTGTCAGCATTCGGAGAATGTATATTGTAGTACAAAGTAAAGTACGAAAACTCTGAATTTAATAATCTAACACAATAATTTATATTCACTTGAACGTATATACCATTAAGCTACTACGATCTCCACATTCGAAATAAAATATTAATTGATTTCTTTTTTTCCATTCTTATATACTCTTTTACTTTCTTATATACAATATATAATTATGTACTCTGAATTGTACTTCAAATATATATAAATAATATAGAAAGTGTTACCTAGAATAAATAAAATGTTACCAACGTTTCGTGAAAGTTCATCAGATTGTTCATTAGTGATCGTGGCGTCCATATATTCTATGCTATCTTTGCAACCAAGGAATAACCTGCACAGAAAAAACCAAAAGTTAGAACAAATATATCAAATGAAGGCAAATATATAAAAGTGAAACGATAATTATCAAATTCTATTAAAAAAGTATACAAGACAAGATAACCGGTAACCGTAAGAGTGAAATTGATAATTGAAGAAAAATCAGCACGAAAAGCTCTAAAATCTTACTCGATGCTTACTTGATGCTCATTGAATCCTTAAACACAAGCGTATTAGTTAAATTAATTAAATGATATTATTAATGATATTATAAATGGAAGTAAAAGAGTGTCAAGGAAGCGACGCTATCGAAGAGACGCCACCGATAAATTGGAGAAAGTTACGAACCTAATGCGACGTAATACGTGCTGTTATTACAAAATTCGACCGCTGAATGAACTCTCCGCGACACGTCTCGTCTCGCAATTGAGGAAATAGTAGGGGATGGGGCAAACCTGTCCGAACAGGCACGATAATTGAGACGAACATAAACATTGTGCTCGTGTTGTTGTTTTGAATTTCGAGTTTCACGGCTCCCTTTATTTGAGAACTGAACAATTTCATTATATTATGTAATAAAATTATTATTCTAACTATTAAATACGTACATTCTTAATAAATTATACATACATATGTACATATATAACAATAAGTTAGTCAATTACAAGATTACAACATTTGTACTAATTAGAATTGAAAATAAATTATGGTATAAAATTATAAACTACTTTCGCATAGTATGTTCTATTTCAATATTTATGCTATCATTTCTTTAATTGTTGAAAATTATATGTAATTTTTTGGTTAAATCTTACCTTGAGTTGATGTAAAAAATACATGTTTTATCTTAAAAAAACATAAACACAAATCTAACAACTATTGATTTAACTTTTTACCTGAGAACTTCTAGGTAATACGTCTTTCTGGATGATTCTTCTGAATAATACTTTATTTTTCACAGACGAGGTGTGCTTCCTTCCGCCATGTTCCCGCTTTAAAATCGTGAGAAATATCGATATGTTCGAGAATCGTAAGAAGTATATTCTGTGTTTCACCGTTGGGGCGCTGCAATCGCGTGTTTTGCACGAAATGATAACTTGCAATAAAAAATAAAAAAAACTCTGGTTTGAATCAAATACAAAAAATTCATGAAAAGTATTTAAAAAAGAATGAAAATATTCATACGCTTGAGGAAAAATTGTGACATGAGACATTTTATCACATTACGCAGTAGAATTGTTATTTTAATTATTAAATACATACATTCTTAATAAATTATTGTTGGACTTAATATTAAAATTGTTAAGAATTATGTAATATGAAGTTAAGGATTCAACAAATAAGTAGGAAATGTTACAATAAACGCATATAATAAAACACACACACACACACACATTTATGTAAGAATGAATTAGTCAATTACAAGGTTACAATACTTGTATTAGTTAGAATTGAAATTAAATTTTGGTATAAAATTATAAATAACTTTTAGCATTGTATGTTCTATTTAAATGTTTATATGCTGTTATTTCTTTAATTGTTGAAAATTATACGTAATAATTATTTGGTTAAATCTTACCTTGAATTAATGCCAAAAATACATGTTTTACTTTACACAAATACAAAACATAAACACAAATCTAACAACTATTGATTTAACTTTTTATCTGAGAACTTCTGGGAATACGTCTTTCTGGATAATTCTTCTGAATAATACTTTATTTTTCACAGATGAGGTGTGCTTCCTTCCGCCATGTTCCCGCTTTAAAATCGACCGTGAGAAATATCGATATGTTCGAGAATCGTAGGAAGTGTATTCCGTGTTTCACCGTTGGGGCGCTGCAATCGCATATTTCGCGCGAAATGACAACTTGAAATAAAAAATAAAAAACTCTGATCTAAATCAAATACACAAAATTCATAAGAAATTCTTAAAAAAGAACGAATTTATATATTCGATAAAAAATTTTTGTTAATTTAAATTGTTATAATTTTGAAAACAAATTATAGAATAACTAACTTGATTTTATTTTAAAGACTCTCCACTTTAACAATCCTGAGTTTGTTTCGTTCAAAGATATTTATTTTTACATCACACAAATCGAAATGTTCCCTTTACAGTGAGCCTTTAAAATTATCTGTACGATTTGTTTTCGCTATTTTACTGAACTTTAAACTAATTCATTAAATGAACTTTAAACTAATTTAATTGAGTTATAACAACAAATTACCTTGTATATACATCATTGAATTCGTCTTAACAAATGACTTCAGAATTTCAAAAATGAACGATTTGCAAAAAATAATTTACATTACACAATATAACTTTATACCAATATAAACAATATTTGTAGAAACATTTCTTTCATACTTCCAAACTTTTATAAAATCGAGTTTGCAGGATTCATTCAGACATATTACACGTACACAAGTAAAAAACATTATATCTCTATCTCTATAGTCAGATTTAGACAATTCTTAACCTTTAAGCAATAAAGTAAATTTAGACAATTCTCTAATTTACATTGCGCAGAATCTATAACAGAATCTAGCAGCGCTTAAACAGCCGCAAATTCAATTTCAAAAATCACTGCTATTTAGAAAATTATCTGTTTATATTCCTGTCTAAACTATTATGACAATTACATATATTATTATACATTTACTGCATAATATCATAACTATTTCACTATCTGTTATCTCTTATCATGATAATGCAAACTAACATTTCATAAATCGTGGAATACCCGCAATAAGGTTATACTGACTAGGTTATGTTTACATTCTTCTCATTTATCAGATTCCCGCCATGGTTAAAATAGTCTATGTTCTATATACTGTAACATATGTAACAAAATCAGTAGTACCAAGTTAAATAGAAAATAATCTCTATAATCACAAATTTAAATATCATTCCTTATTATTAAAATACAGTCATTATGTCTACTGTTATAATTTTGCATTGTACAAATGAACAGTTTATACATATTTTTAAATATTAGAATACAATTACTGAACCAACAAAATATTTCGTAAGTAATATAAACGTTCCTAAATATATCAAAACTATAAATGACCAAAATATTTTAGTATTACTGTGCTAGGGATACAGAAGATCAATGCACTATACTCAAAATTCTCAACAAACAGTCACTTTTTCTATGCCCATTTTATATATAATTCACATGACACATCTGTGTTCAAGGAAAGAGAATGAAGATGAGGGGACTGTTTCCGCCCCTAAAGTTTTTCTGCTTCTTAAATTTGTATATTATTCACTAGAAAAGTTTTATTGTCATGAAATAGTTACAACGTAGTATTATGCTCTTCGACAAGTCTTGTACATATTACAATTCCTAGAAGTAATTGTATATTTATGTACACCTTTTGTACAACTTTTTTTAATAACGATTACGATTTTGAAAAGAAATTAACGTGATCTTCATCGATTCGACTCATGGTATGTATTTATTTTATATATACTATCGAATTGCCGTTAAATTACATATTGACAATCTCTGTTTCACAAATTAATAAGTATCTCGTGATGTGATACATCCTTTCAATTAACATAATTGATGATTAAACATCTGACTTTCTTTTGTTCAATAGAAATTGCGCGTTACATCGCTGGCATATTATATTCAAATAATATGTTCATGTCTGTAAATTAAAAATGAGTATATGTAAAAAATGTAATTATTCTAAAAAACGTTTTATCTTTAATTTATGTAACACTAAATTTGTGTTAGTATTATTCATATCTGACGCAAAGACAAAAATATTGAAAAATATTTTAATTATTGCATTTCAGTTTTGCAAAAAGGTTCAAAAATTTTTAAGATATATTAATAAACATTTTTTATGATAGTAAAAATATTTGTTACATAATTTTAAATGTTATAAATTGAATTTTAAATAAATACTGATATGTATGTTTGTGTGTTTTATCTCTATATCTCGTGTGTTTTGGGCTCATATGTTCTAGGCTTTACGTATGATGTCAGCAATAGTGCCAAGCACACACAATGTAACTGATTCTAATCAAAGTTATGACCATGCAACAGAGCGACAGAAACTGTTGGAAAATTTATTAGCTGCTGCAAAGAAATGTCATATTAGATTTGGTGGACGTACTGAATTAGCAACTGAATCTGATATATGTGTTACGCAACTATGCCACATATTTGAATCAATCTTTAGTCATGGTTTGCGTACAAACTGCATTGAAAAAATTAATTCAGCTTTAAGGTAATAAATAGTATTCTATATAAAAGTTAAAATATCATCTATTTCGCTAATGTTTGTTATGAAATATATATGGTGAAAAATTATATTCTGTAATGATGATATTTGTTTACCATTTTTATTCAAGATAATGTTGATATTATGATATTGTGCATATGATGATCTACTTTTTGTTTTTTACTTCTTATCATCTCAAGTATGACTTTACGGATGTATGTTTAAGAGATAATGTTATGTGATGAGTAATAACTAGAGATATATCCTGTTACATCAATTTATGTTACTTGCATTTTTATAGGCATGTTTCAGACATAGTATCTGGTAGTAATATAAAATCATACAACACATCAGATATGGCATTTTGGCCATGTATAAAGGAACAGTTAACTTGGCATGAACAAGAACGTTTCAGTGTGTTAAAAAAAGTTCATACAGATTATGGCAGGGGTAGAGCATGGCTCAGAGCTGTTTTAAATGAACGTTCTTTAGAACGTCATTTGCATGCTATACTCGATTTTTCAATATTATCTCCATTTTATGAAGATTGGGCATTTTTACTTGACCAAGAACGAAGTGCTGTATTACCAGATGTAGCAGCAGGTATAACATCAATTTTGTCTACTAGTTGTATTAATTTATTTACATAAGATAACTAAATATTATTAACTATTAGGACTTGGTAGTATTTTATTTGCAATTAGAATTGATAATGAAGAATTAGATAATAATTCAAAAAGCAAAGAACTGGAAAAACATAAAGTTTCACTGTCTGAACCAATTATATCATCTACTATACCAGGTAATTGTTTTTCACTTTTTAAGTGCATAAGATTATGTATCATTTTTATATCAATATAATTAATATTGCAATTAGGACCTACTTCAAAACAGAAGCAAAGAAAAAAAGTACCAACTCACATAATTTCTTTTGATAATGAAAATGAAGAACAAGAAAATACAGAAGCTTCCCTTTCAGTTAGTGCACCTCCAACTTGTCTTAATTCTCCTACAGTAATATCAACAAAAGTTTCTACATCACCTAGTTCATCAGTTTTACAATCTCAACACGAAACAAATAATGTTACTACAATAACTAATAAGGAACCTTCTGACTGGGAAAATAGGTAAATACATCTATTATTTCACATTTTAATATTTGTACTTTACATAATACTTTCAAATATCTTTAGTGAAACCTTTGAAGAAGAAAAAGTATTAACGCCAGTCACAAATTCTGGAAATATGGGTGGACTAGTTCCTGTATCACCATTAGATCAAACATTGGATGATATGTTGATAGCGTTACCAAGTTACTTAGATGTATGTGTAAAATATATATTTTTCATGCTTTTATAATTTTCAATTTTACTTTGTATTCATTTTATTTTTTATATAGGACTCATCTGAAGTAGCAGAACCTGCTGTAGAAGCTACTGAACCTCTTACAGATTTAGATATTCATACAGATGCTGATAGTTTAGATATCGAAGCGTTACGAGTAAGATTATTAGCCATGACTGAAATGTTAGAGCAAGCTAAAGAAGACGCTATGACCAGCAGATTACAGCTTGCTCGTTTACAAAGACAACATCAAAATTATCTTGAAAGACACGAATTACAAATACAAGCATTAAATAGGTAAAATTTGTAAAGATAATTTATCTTATGATATAGAAATTTTAATTGTATTTTAATATAATTGTGATTCAATAGAGAAAATGAATTATTAAGACAACAGTTACGCAAGTACGTAACGGCAGTACAAATGTTGAGAAGAGATTCAGATTCTACCACAGTTTCCGAAGAAGATCCAGCATTAGATTATCATTACGAAGCCCAACAATATGAAGAAAAATTAATTCAAGTTGCAGACATGCATGCAGAATTAATGGAATTTAATGCTAGATTAACTTTACAATTAAATGACAGGTAAAATTACATGTTTTATATTAATATTTTATTTTACATTTTATATTCATGTTCGAAAAATTTTCAGGGATAGATTAGTTAAATTGTTACAAGCTGAGTTAGAGTGCCTTCGTGGCCCTATAAATGAAGATGACTTACCATTAGAACCACCATGTCTCATACATATATGGATTCCATCCGCGTTTCTTACTGGACAGCCTTCTGACATACATCATGTTTATCAGGTATCTAAATATAAATTACAACAAAATTATTATTAAATTGTCTGTTTGTTTATTAATTATTACAGATATACGTACGTATTAGGGATACCGAATGGAATATATATAGACGATATGCGCAATTTCATGCACTTTATAGAGAATTAAAAAAACATGACGCAATTGTTACAACTTTTGAATTCCCACCAAAGAAGACAATAGGAAATAAGGTATTTATATTACTTACTAAAAATAACTTACTAAAAAAATGGCATATAATATTACAAGTAACATTCACATTTGTATTTATTCATTTTTATCCAGGATGCTAAATTTGTGGAAGAACGACGTCAAAAATTACAACAATGGTTAAGACGAATTGTTGGAAGATTGGCACAATGTTCTCCAGCATTTGCATCTAGACCAAGTAGACAAACACTTATATCTTTAATGCCTTTCTTTGGGTAATTTATCTCTCAATTCTAATTTCACATTAGACAAACATTTTTAGAAATTTAAACAAAAAGTACAGCAAATATTATTTTTAATATTACCTTTTTTAGTGATAACCCTAATACTGAGGATTCGAGGAAAAATAACTCTACCAGAAACACGTTTTCTTCTTCCCCTCAATACATGGGTTTATAATTATTAACGTTTTTATAGACAATTTGTACATACATGAAGCTTTTTTAATTTAATGTATAAAATACTTATGTTTTGCTCTATATGTGTGTATTTATATATATATATATATATATATTGTTGACAATTGGAGATACGAGCATATGCCTGTATGTAACAGCTATAATTAATATACATTCACACATATGCATATCGTTTATAGACGATATATGTATAAAAGTAACATGTAGTTACTAATTAAAAGTTAATCCTTTTTTTACAAAAGTATGTATTATTTTTTTACAAATATTTATGTGCGATATGTTTAAAATTTTAATTCATATTTAAAGAGAAACTCTAATCCTATATTTTAATCTTTCAATCAGATAAAAAAATATATTTCTTATATATTATATAAATTTATCATATATCTTATATTTTAGAATAAATATTTCAAAATCAATACTAAAAGAGAAAAAAGTTATATTATGAAGTAAATTATATTATGAAATAAAAAAAAAACGATCAATTAATATGTATATAAAAGGTATTATTTAATGAATTAACAAACAAATTTAGATCAAAGAAATTATAGACAATGCATAGAATACAAAAAACAAAGCATTATATGTTGTTTTTATAATTAAATTATATAATAGCGTGTTTAATCTCGTTTTCTAAAAATTTTATTCATGTAAGGCGCCTTAACAGTAATATAAAAAGGTACACTTTTCCATTTATACTTTATGATAAAAATAAAAGTGCATATTGTTATTGGAACAAGTACATACAGTATTATGCTGGTAAATAATACAACTAATCGCATATAAGATTCACAGGTTTAACAAGTAGGAGTCTCACTATGGAGAGGTAAGGTAAGAGAATTTTTAGCAAGAACCAATCATCGAAAAACGTATTCGCGCGTAAGTTTTTATCTCATGAACGTGATGCTTATTAAATAATAAATACATTTTATAACAATGAAATTTCGATCGTAATGTGAATTAGTATTTATACTAAACAACATAGACACTGAGAAGGTTTTTTTTTTACCTTTCCATATTGAGATATAAAAGTTTCTTGTAATAGCAAAGTTTATCGAGTCATTAATATAATCATTCTTAATACTTTGACTGCCGATTGTGTGGAACCATAATGTATTTTCATTATAAAGGAACCAACGATACGCCCGTATATTGTTTTTTATATATTATGTTATATTCAATGACGTTGTGACAAAAGTTTTATATTGGAGCTCGAGCGAGCAACAACATAAATAACAAATCTCGGTTAATCGATATTTGTTGTCTCATAGATTGAAGCCATTTACACTTAATTCGATACAAAATGTATCGAAAAGTAAGTTATCGTTGCGTGGCAGTCAATGTATTAATTGTAATTACATACGCTTCAAACGAATCTATGGAATCTATATTTATAGCGCATCGCAATCATAGCATCATAATCATAGTAAGTTTCGTAACATAATGATACATGATTACATTACTTATAAAATTGATTACAAATTAGACACATTCATTTCAATTCGATATATAATATAACAATGTTTTATCTCGCAATAGGGAAAGAAAAATAATCGAATATATTTGTTAAATAAGTTCATAATATTTCGATGAGAATATAAATTCGACACTTAAATTTAAAAATACAATTGTTTAACAGAAATATATATAAAAAAAAAACAAAGATTTACGATTGAAAGCAATTAAAATATAAATCATTAAAACTTTGAATATCAAATATAAATAATACATTATAATGATAAAATACTCAAAAATAAGATAATAATATATTTTTTATGTACTAAATCTTACATTTTAATTTGCTTTTATATTTTGAAATTTAATAATGCACGAAAAATACAATATATAACTTATCGCTTAAAGAGTATTTTATTCCATAGAAAATATAAGTCCATTTATACATATATGTGTGTAACGTTTTATGAAAGTTCATTAAGATTAAAAAAAAAACTAAATCTCGATCATGTGAAATTAATATACTTTACAATACTGATACATGGTACTTACTTGAAAAATAATTAACAGTATCATTAAATTGTATTGATTAATAGTACTCATTAAATTTACACAGAGATGCGTGTGACCATCTATTCTTTAAATATTATTAAGGTAAATGAAATTTCAAACGAATAAGAAACAAATGACAATAATACAAAATATGTTGAATGGAAAAAATTCTTTTTTTTTAACTAATTCGTAAAATTAAAAATAAAATTCGAAATATAATAAAAATAAAAATGAATATATTTAAAAAATTAATATTTACTATGATTTTGACAATTGCATTGTGCCGTTCGGAAAAGGAGTCTAATCTCTGTTGACTATGGACAGCTCATATTATGGTAATTTCTTTTATACACATATTTTTTTTAAAGTTCGCATTGATCCACAAGTTTTTTTCGTTCAACGAACTTTCGCGAGACGCACGAAAAATACAGAATTCGTTGGCCTTAGTCACTACGTTCCGTACAAAGATTTCATCGTAAACGGCTTTAAATTATTATTTACATTCACTCTCTCTCTTCGCTGACTAATTTTGATTTAGCCCTAGGACAGAGTAGAAGGTGGATAGATCCTTATGTATAAATTATTAATTTTCGATGTACCGTTGTTAACTTCTATGTTCATGATTTTGCATTGTAAGACACTCTTCATACAAAAAAAAAAAAATTATTTTACAAAACTACATTTACTAAAAAACGATGTTACGTTGTGTAACTGAATTGAAAAGACAGACGATGTTTATAATGAATCTTTATAACGTACAAATTAAAATATAAAATTTAATTTTTTAAAATTGATGACAATGTTCTAAATACTCTCATGAAATTCTAAATAATCTCTCCAAAAATGTGTATATATGAAAACTTTCTTTTATGAGAAAACATTACGTAATGAAGGCTTTGTATTTCTCTACATAGAATAAAAAACCATAAATAATATTCTACATATTTATTAAAAAGCAATGAATAAAAGCTGCATTTACCTTTACCAAATATATAAAATTCTCAGAGTATACTTTTACAAGTTTCACATGTTAAAAAATTTACATAATTTTGAGTATCTTACAAGTTACAATCATTATGTTCTTTTTTATTATTTTGTTAGTTTATTGTTTTGTTATTATACTACAACGATACGTCTGAACAGTCCTAGGGATAAATAAATTTGTAATTGACATAATCATTTTGCCATTCTGAAGCCTGCTCAGATTTAGATATGTAAAGAGAATGTACCGAACAGTAGTCACATAAGGATCATTTAGTTAACAAATTAAATACCTATATTGTTTCATAGGTAATCGGAGAAATTTGAGCCTAATTTTATTTAACTTTAAATTTAGGTATATCCAAATAACAAGTAATCTTTAGTTTAGCAGTCTTTACACACATTCTTCTGTTTGTGAAATTGACAACAAAAGCTAACAATAATGATAACACATCATACAAGTACATGAAGGTTAAAAAGTGGAGCCTCATGAGTGTAGTCAAAAATAATAAGGCTAGCTTTTTCCTAAAATAATTTCTTTCTCTGCTTATTAATAAAAGTATGAAACTTTATTTACTACGATTAATACAATGTATTTACGTTAAAACATTTTTTCTTCTCCTTTGTTTAAGTGAAAATATGCCAATAGATGAAATAGACGAAATACGTCGATAAATTTTGTTTTCTTTTTTTAGAGCGCCTGCAAATTTAACATTTACATTCATGCATTCTTATAGCAGTGGGATAGATGTCGTTAGGTCCATAGCGAAAATAAATAAAAGAAAATCTTCTTAAGCTAGTAGATAGCAGATTAGTTTGTATTGTATTACTTGTTAACTAGCCAGTGCATCTTGTATATTATCCTGACTCTCTCATTAACCTTCCTGTCTATTTAGCACACTTTGCCACGCATTCTAAGGCATGAACTTTCTAGTGAGCTGGATAAAAGAGAGCATAGACCAGTGTGCCAGGTACTTTATGTGTTAACATTCTTCACTGTTGTAGCTAGATACAATATAATATTAGAAAGTATATTACTATTGTATTTAAAAAACTGTTCTTCCCTGCTCTCGATCTTATATTTTATTAAGATCCTTATTCCTCAGACCATAACTATAAAATCGTTTGCAAAACGTTCTGCATTAGAAAGCAAAAAATAAATTGAACTTCTTGAGTGGCTATGTCTGCATATACTAAATAATAAGTTAAACCATCGCACGAACAACTCTTGATTTTTTCTTTATATAGAGTGAATAGTTTGTTATACAAAGATATTTATAACAATATTTGATATTTCTTTGATTATTCTTATTGTAAAAACATTTAATAGAGAAATGAATAATTGCTAATTATTAAAAATATATTTAAAATATACACACATACACACACAAATACTACTATAAATTTAAATAATTAAATTTCAGAGTACTCCGAATACTTATAATATTCATACAATATTAGATAATATGATAAGTTTCAGCGTTATTCGTGGATGGTTTAATCAGGATTCTGATATTACAACACATGCATACTGTTATTTGTATAGAACGCAGATTATAAATTTTTTCATTATGATCTACGTTTATACAAAACCCTACACGCACACCCATACTGTGCCAAGTTAGGGAGCCATTTGTATGCACATCTGGCTATGGCTAAAGCACATATCGTTATTTGTTACTTCAATCAATGTTTAATTTTACCACTCGTCATTTTTACTCATTACATTTCCACCTTATATCATTAGGTTCATTCTATCATACATCCGTCAACCTGTCATTGCATGCTGTATTGGTTGTACATATTCAGATAGCAAACTAATATAACGCAAATTAAACAAAAAATTTTGTAGCCCTATGGTAATATAGTTATTAAAGAATAGAATATATTTTTCCAATTAATTTTCATAAATTATTTCATGACACTGAACACTATAATTGAACAAAGTGCTTATTTAGTTTAAAAATAGAAACTTATCACCTAAGAGATATTACTACAAAAAAAAGCTATGCAAAACTACACGTAATACAAAATAAACTATCATGACAATTAATTTATGCCTTTATCTTACATACGCGACCTTAAAAAAAAAAAAAGAGTAAAGAATGTACGTGAATAATTCTAAAAGAATATAATTCTAAAAAATAATGTACCATAGGGATACACTATTTTCGAGCTCCTCGTATAAATAATAATTTGGATATTTTCAGCATATAAGTAATAATACAAAACAATACAAAAAATTCTAATGAATTTGTTTCAGTATGCAATTGAATCATTTCAATTACAAAGATCTAATGAAAAATTTATAAAGGAGTACCGATGTACATATCCAGGCACATGTACCCATTCTGTATCTGTATAATTTTGCTTTTTCCAACAATCAAATTTAATACTCTTTGACATTTGAATATTTATCCCTGTATACAAAACTAAAGTTGTTTAGCACATTTTAGCACTAAATTTAGAATACACAATTTTTATTAGTCTTTCTCCCTGTAGAACACAATGTTCATTCCTAAATGTCGTTTTTTTAGTTATCACAAATTATTGTTCCTCGTATTTATTATTGTTTGAAACATTAACGGAGCTCAGATGCTTTCAATATTTTATATCAATGCAAATATAACTTTTTAATTACACATTCACGATGCCCGAACGTTGGGTCGCACTGGAAACAGGCTGCTTTTTCGGTAACTTTTCTTTGTTGGTATATGCTTTCATATCAAAGTAAACCACTTTCTACCCATGAAGTCATTCAAAAAAAATATATATATATATGTACCAATTGGGTTTGTGAACATTATTCTGTAAGGTAAAGAGCAGGACTATGGATTTGGAGGAGGTGTAGTTGGTGTTGTACGTGAAGGAGACGTACTGGCAACCATTGTTGGACTGGCTGGCTGTTGTAATGGCAGGAACGCTGATCCCAAGCTAGGTTTTAACTGGAATGCTACACACGGCTTTGGGCAATAGTCTAGTTTGCTCAAGTCTATCATAGGTCGCCTATACATACAAATACAATTGTTTCAGTAACGCTAATGTTCGATATTTCTAAATGGAAGACAAATATTGATTTTAACTAAATGAATTTTAACTTTTAGCGAATTTAAATTATTTTTTCTGAGCAATACGAGTATTATATAAAATCTGTCCAATTTGATGTAAAAAATAACTGACAGAATTTATAAATGAATTATCACGATAGACATTTTCTACACATTATACTAATTTTAAAAGAAACATGCATAGAACATATATCTTCTTCGCATATATACCTGGCATCCTCTACAAATTTGAGATTGACTTTCTCACAGCCATCAGGTGGTTCTCTTGCAAGGAACCTATTAATGTGAGGAGAGGTGCCAAGACGTCCTTCTCTATCTTGTTCAGGAGTTGAACCACGACTTCCACCTTAAAGATAAATTAAAATGTCAGAATTAATAATCATATAAAGATAATGAATAAGTAACACTGGATATTGAAAAGCATATATTTTTATTCCATGCTCTTAATAACTATTACATAATTCTTAATAACATTTATAAATTCAAAAAAAAATTAAACATTCATATAAAAAATAAAAAATAATATGTGATAATAGCTTTATACACCAAAGTTAGACATCATTCTACTTTATTAATAATAATATATATATATAGATAAATCTGTGAAGCCAGGAATTATATTTTGTATGATACTTGTATGTATGATGTTAAAATTATGAATTAAAGAAGTTGCTACAAAATTGAAATATAACTTAAGAAATCTAGAAATAAATTAAGAAATCCATTATCATGCAAATATATATTTAAAACAAATACATTTCATGTGTTTTAATAAGTATTTCTGAATAAATACTTTAAAATATATAAAATTTGAAACACCTATTAAAATGAGATACTGCGTGCAGGTATCAATGCAATAATAAGAAATACATTTTAATTTAATTTATTAAAAATAGATTCATTTACCATATAATGTCACAATGTATTATAAACATTCAATTTGGCATTATTATTCCATGAAAACATCAATTTTTAGTCAGTTAAATTTAATTATGTAAAATCAGAAAATAATTCCAGGTGTAATATTAAGAACAACTGATTTTTGTATCTTATAAAGTATACATATTTTCATATTGAAAAAAATAATAATAACTCATGCACATACTCCAGATGATATGTGTGTGTACATATATATGTATATGTATACATATTTATGAAATAGTAAAGAATTTATAGACATATAAAGTCTCATTAACTATCTGGATAAGGACATTCAAAAAAAAAAAAAAAAAAAGTGAAAGAGAGAAAAGAACAAATATATTTGAGCAAAACGGATTTTGTGAAAAATAAAAAGAATGTTTCCGCAAATATGCGCCAACCTTGTAAGAGATCGCTAGGCGGACGGGACGCATCCATAAGACCAGGAATCAGCGGAGACTCAGAATTCCTAGATGGAGGGCCTGTCTCAACAGGCACACACCATAGTTAGTCTGTTATTTATAGTGTTACCAGTAACCAGAAATACTTCACACATACATATATGTATATACTTTTATTTAAAAAAAAACAAAAACATGATGTTCTTTATATTTTTAAAATTACACAAAAAAAGAAACAACTACTAGTATTATAAACACTAATAACAAACATTGCATGTAATCATTAATCTGGTGGTGTTAAAATTAATGTTCAGATCAGGTCAGTTTCCATAATTTTCAACATAAAATTTGTAAAGTTCATTTTCTAAAAACATTGACAACTACTTCATATATCTAAACACTATTAAATAATACAAAACAAAACATAAACTTACCTGAAGAATAAGAACTGGAGGGAAGGTCAGTAGCTGGTGTTTGTGTATTCACACTGCGAGTAGCCCTCAGTAGATCTGCCAATGGGGCACGATGGCCTTCCGGTGTAATTTGTTCACGATATCGTGCATACTACAAGAACAATTAAATTTTTTATGTTTATATTTAATTTTAAAATAATCGTAAACAAATCAAAAGCATACTTTGTCTTCCACTGGATGATCAGGATCACTAGGGTTAGTTGTAGATTTTAGAACCAATCCTTCAATTTCTTGATTTAGTCCTTCAATAGAAGAACGCATAGGAGGCCTCATTGGTTTCACAGGGATATTCATAGGACTTGCCTTTGTACTCAAACTAAATTGATTGTCTGGTATACAATAATAAAACTAATATGTCAATAAACTCTAAAAAAAACAAAGATTTGTTACGCGAGTACCCATTCCTAAATGAACTTACGTATAGACGTTTGTGAGGCAATGCTAGGTAAAACTGTATGATCTGCAGGGAAAGCTGGTGGTGGTCCACCTGGCATTATAAGTCCAAATGCTGCTGTTCGTTCTCTACTGCTGGTACCTTCTTTATTTGTACGTTGCAACCTGTTATACATTTTTCTGATTAGAATAAATAGATATGCAAAGTAGATATTATAGTAATATATCGTGTCATTATTATATCTTTTATCATAGAACCGCAAAATTTATCACTATAATTTAAGATTCTACAATCTTAATGATTTATACATACCGATGCCTGAAAAATACCAATTTTTCATCTGTGGTACTTTGCTCTGTAGGATGGCGAGTATGCAATTTTCTTGGTTCATTGGACCATTCTTCTGTCTATAAAAACATAATTTCATTGATTTTACATTGTGCATAAAACATATAGAATATCAATATATTATATGATAGAAGATACGTTATGCAAATGCAATGAAATGTGAATAAAAATGGAGCAATCAAGCAAATACACATATTTAAAATAAAGTAAAATTTACCTGTGTAGATTTATCAACCAATAGAAGACTAGAATGAATGTAATACGAATCACGAGGCCATTGTCCTTTCAAATAGATTGTATCTAGTGATGCTGTCCTTCGAATATTTTGGTTTCCACTTAAACTTTCGCTGCATCTTCCACTTAATGTTTTTGATTTTGCTGTTTGTAAAAAAATTTTAGATGAACATAATTTTTACCATTAAGTGGTAAATTATAATGAATGTATCACTGATGTGTAAATATGAACCAGAACCGGACTATGAAGAGTATATTCGATTACTGGATAAAGTAAACAAAAGTAAAAACAAAATTCAAACAATAATGGTACAATAGGATAAAGAAGGAATGAATATTTTAACTGTTTATTGTGGAACCGATCTAAAATCTATATATTCGGTTACCGTATCGATCAATTTAAACATATAGTCATAAATCTATGACAGAAAAAAATGAAAAAGAGATTTAATTTGCTTCTTATTATATATTAATACTACTAATATTAATGGTTGTACTGAATATAGTACATATGTATATAAATACATATACAGATGTGTATATATATATATGTACATGTATACATAACATTCATCATTACTCAATCCAATGACATATATCATAACTCATTAGATACAATTAAAATCACAATGCACAATTTACATTTACAAGTATTATTATTTCATAACTGCAAATTAATGTAAAAATCAACTTAATTATGCTTAATTATAATTAACGAACGTTTGATGCAAGAAACAAGTCTTTACATACTTAAATTATTAAAAACAAATTTAAGGAAACGTATATATTGAGGAATCAAGATAATATATTTTTTTCATCGCAGTTAAAATATTTACAATCGACTCTACGTAGCTGACACAAACGAATTATATCGAATCTCGTAAAACATAACACATCGAACTGTTGCAAATGGAACAACAAGAAATAACGATACACTTGCAAATAGACGATCGATGGAAAATCTGTGCACGATATAACGACACAATAAACATTTATAATTGGTTGTGTTACAACGTTGAAAAGAGAAAATAAAAAGTACATACTCGGTTTAATCGAAAAGGGTAGGAGGGAGGGATACACGGTGGGTATAGGAGGGTACGGAAAACATAAAATGACAGACACAACAAAGTGTAGCGAAAGATAACAGTGTATAGTAAGTACGTGAAGATGTAGAGCAGTGAGTGTAAATACCTTTGTAAGAAAGGGAACCAGGGCTTCGTTGTCCCGAGGAAGAGGTCTCCGGCGAGATGCGGGCCCGCCACGCACTCGCGTTCGTCGGCGATACAGTGGGACTGTTGCTGTTGCTCTTCCTAAGACTGCTACCCTGCCGGCCTTGTCGTAGTAACGAGCTCACGGGTAGAGTCGCGCGCATTGGGCCTTGCTTCGACGTCGAGCATGGCGAGGACTTTCGCATTCGCTGTGACCCCGACATTTTGTCATATAGGCAGCTGGCGCTCCGGCCGTCGATGCTGGTGCGTTTGACGGTACACTGTATTTCGAGTATGTTCGACTAAGGACGGGGCGCCGCGGGCACCGTTCAGGGCACGAGGCCTCCGAGCACCCGCGACTTTGTCGCGCACACGCGGCGACAGCAGCAGCAGCAGCAGCAGCAGTGCCGACAGTATCGAGGACAGATTTTCAATATCGTTTTAGAATGCTCGCCTTGTCGGTGGCGGGCGAGATCTCATCAACGATAATGGTAGCGGCGACGACGACGACGACGGCGGCGCAACGAATTCACTAGCAACTACGACAGGAACAGTGGTAGCGACGGCGCGACGACAATGCCCTACGCGTCTTGTCATTTGCAATGTTCTGCTGCTGCTGCCTCGGCACGCACGTCACGTGATCGCCCGTCCCGGCTGGTCATTGGTGCAACGCTAGCCCGTAGAGCGTCGTACTACGCTCACCCGTGGGGGCCGCGTTCCATTCACTACCACCGTAGCACCGTACCTAGCGTCCTATCGCTCTCTCACTCTATCCTTCTTTGATCCTCTCTCTCTTATTCGCGCTTGTGCAGTGGCACTCAAATTCGCCCTTTCCTTGATTTCTTCCGATCTCTCGTCCGAAATCTTATTTAGCGGTGAATCCCGATGTCAATGAATCACCTGTCTTCTTGTCAACATTCATCATCCTGCTGATCCACGACGAAACTCCACACGCCAGCCGTTCTCTGTTCGAACTTACTTGTTTCGAAATACGATATCACCTCTGCGCCGAAACAATGTTTTGATGCTCGTATACGACGTGCGCAACTCTGCTTATATATACACCTGCACGACACACGTATAGACCAGTATGTAGCGTTTTACGTTTCACGTTATGTACGTAATGGAGGAGCACAAGCCGATGAATAGCGTGTGTGAATAACTTTCGTCTACGGGCATGTACTAACACAGACGTACTACCCAAGCTTACGTTTTTCAGCTACGGCGCGTGCACGCTACGTTCATTCGATACTCTCGCTGGGAGAAATCTCGCGATAATCGTTTCAATTCGCTCCGTATCGCTATCGAACCGATATTTACGCGCCAGCTTGATTTTGATTTGCTATTGACAATAACAAAGATTTGATGATCTGTCTGATCGCGGAATTCGATCGTTTCGACTGTTTTTACACTATCTTCCATGGAAAAATTTTCGAAAGGGACGAAATACCGTTTTTACTATTTCTTGAAAAATATTAGTAAAATGGAAAATTACGTGCGTCAAAATTGAATAATTGGGATTAAAAAATTGTATTTTTTATGAATTAAGCTCGTATATTTATTTACAATATATTATACATTATACTATGCAGTTTCATTACATTGTTTTAAGTGTTCACTATTGATAACATGTGACTAGATTAAACAATATCAGATTGACAAAAACATTGAAACATCAGTCAAAACTTTTAGTACGTTAGTAAATGCGTGAATAAAACGTAAATATTTGAAACGAGTAAAAATTTCTTTTATGTTGTTTTCACTTGTAAATGTGAAAATAATGGAAGTAATGAAAATAAAGTCGAAGCAAGTTGTGTGCATGTGCAGGCATTAATTTATATATATTATTTTTATCTTGCACATGAAAAGATAATGTTTTAAGAGAAAGGCAATAAAATTATGATTTCAATATAAATATAAGCATATTGAATCTATGATTCAACTTAAATTATTAAGCCTTAAGTCACTTGTCATTTGTTGTCAGCATAAAAGTATTAAAATTAATGTCAAAAATTTATACTGTAATATATATTTGCATGAAAATTTGTTTAATAAAGGCACTGTCATGCTTTTCAGTAAAAGCTAATGACATAATATACTTATACTTAATTTTACTGTTACATACGTACATATATTCATATGTATATTCATACATATGGAATTATATATATATGCATATGCATACAATTTTTGTAAAGAATGCTGAATTATTCTGCAAAATAGTTTTAGGAATGCTTTACATCAATTCCAAAAATAATTATTTCAAATTATACCACTTTTTAATTCACAAAGAATTTTTTTGTTACGGTAATATGTTAATGATAAATGTGAAGAACAAAAATTAACATATATTTAAATAATAACAAAAGAACAAACTTTTTCTACATTTTACGCATGCACCAATTGTTGAATTATGTACTTCTTAGTATCTTAAAGCATTATTAAAGATGACAAAATATATATAATAGAATGACAAAATGATGTAAAAAATACAAGTATAATGATCAAATTGACAAACACGAAATGATGAAATGTCATACATAACACAGACATTTGTCTGTTGTAACAATATTATTCTTGTATTGATTATAGTAGTTTGTATTTTAGTAATTGAACACAACACTCACATGTGTTTTAATTCATACATCAGTCCATTTTAGTCTATGCTGTTGCTGTTCATTTTTTTTTATTACTAATAGCGATAAAAAAAGACTGAAAAACCTTATACATAATAGATAATAGATATAAGTGCTAAAATAAGAGTAAATTTTAAGCTTCAAAGATTTTAAGCAAGTAGAACTTCTTTAAACTACCTTCTTTATCATTTCTCTAGTATTTTAATCATGTTTTACTACAAATTCGTTGAAAGTTTAACGTTTTAAACACTGCCTATATATTTTTGTAACTATGTAAATGTGAATAAGAAAATTATTTTATGATATAAAAAAAAAGTTTATATGTAAATTATTTGTAGTAAGTATAATACCATGAAAGTGATATCATTTATAAATGTGTAAATTATTACTAGTAATAACAGCAATAGTAATAATTTACACATACATATATAAATAAATAAATATATATGTATATATTCATTTATTTATATATATATATATTTACATATAAATTATATATATGCGTAATTTTATATTTTATACAAAATTTAAGATAAATTTATACAAATAAAGTACATTCTTTCAATTTGTAATAATACTGGAAAAATATTAGCACGCATCTTAATTTATTTTTATCTATTTATCTATTTATAATACACTAGTTATTTTTTATATTGATTCACAAATAGCCAAAAGTATTAATGAATATAAAAATAGGAATTCATAAAAAGTTATAATTAAATACTATTAAACATACTAAATTAATTGAAATTTGAGACGATTTTTCTTCTAACAATATCTTTGTCTTTGAGACATTGAAAAAATTTAATTTTTATTTATTATAAAAAAATATCTAAACTTTTTATTAATTTAATATTTACAAAATAAAATTTCAATACCATAAAAAAGATGTAAGATTTAATAAAAAAAAAAATGAAAAAAATATATTTGTCAATAAAAAAATAAAAATACCTTTAAGATTTCTTTGATAAATTACATAGAAGTAGTACTTTAAATTTTTGTAATTTTGTAAAATTTCCTTTAACGTACTTTTTTAAATTTTTTCTGAAAAAATTTTAAATATTAGTTTTATTACAGAACTTCATTTTATAATGAATATCGTATTTTCTACTTATAATAAATATAAAAAGTAATTAAATATAAAGTCACGTTAAATTTTTTACTAATTACGAAATTAATTTGTCTTACTTCTCATTACATACTAATGACATTAATAAATATAAATGATTTGTTTTTTTCAAATAGAATTAAATATAGGACGAAAAATATGCCTATTAAAGATTTGTGTAATATATCCTAGTTAGGTCTTGTAAATAAATGAAACTCTTTCATTTAATATTTAAATTATTGTTGCCACAAATAAATTTAGTTATGAATTTTAAGAATCTATTACTATATTTATACAAACAACATTTCTATGAAATATGTGAGCTAAGTTGATAACTGTCATGAATTTGAACTATGGCAGTGTGAAATATCTATTATAGTATATCCCAACATTAGTTAAGATAAACATCAAAAAATAAAAAAAGAATCACATCTATTACTCTTTAGTTTAAAGAATTAAATTAATAAACATGACACAAAATATTATAAATTATATTATATTAATCAAGTATGTCTAGGAAAACAATTTTAAAATTTAAAATATATATAAAATAATATTGTATCATATAAGTATTATATATATATTTATATGTAATACTTATATTGTTAAATACCACCAATATTTTTTTATCTTAAACAAATTATTTTGATTGATCCACACACGATGATAGATATTAGAACTTAAGGAAGATAGATATTAAATCGATATATAAAATTATAAGAAAGAAGTCTTTTAAAAAAGCAATTTAAGTTATATATTAAATACATATTTGGTATGCATCTGCAATGGATGAATTATTTTTGTTGGACATACAACAAATTTGATACTTTAAACTCAACTATTTTTACCAATATCTATATTTTTTTATACAATCATTTCCCAAGTCTACAACTACTAAGTGATTGTCAGGTAGTACTGCAATACCTGAAGGACGTCGTAGTTTTGAACTATGCGAATCAATTTCAGTTAAAATATTACCTCCTCCTAACTTTAAAACTTGGATTATACTGCGACCTTTATCGGTACGAGTACCAAGTATTCTGCCTTCTGAATCAACAGCAAGGCCTCCATAAGTACCTTTTCCTATAACATACAACAGATATTAAACACGGCAATTAATGTATAAAACGAAAAATTGTAATTTACCTTTGCCTTCCGAATAAATTTCTTCAGAAAAATCTCCTTTAGCGGAAAATACTTGTATACGACTATCAGCAACTACTATTTCACCATTGGGTCCAACAGTCACAGAAGTGATCAATTTGAACGTACTTCTCTTTCCAACCTGTTAGTTAAGATTTTTGAAAGATAAATACATAACACCGAATATAATAAATGCAGAAAAACAAATTTAAAGAATTAAATATTATCCAACCTGAAAGAGAATTTTGCCATCAGAATCGAACACAAAAACACAGCTTTGACCATTATCTGCAACAAGTATATGACCATAACTTCTATCTACTGCAATATCAATTGGTTCCTGTAGAACAAAATTAATAATATAATGAATAACAAGCAGTAAGTATTTTTTAATACATCTTAAAAATAGACAATACTAACTTGAAACGCATTATGGGAAAAAGATTTAATAGTATCACCTAGGGAACTCATTTCAGTTACTTTTCGTGTTCTCCAATTAACGACAACAATACCTTGCTGAGATATACCAATTCCTGTACAACTACGTCCTTCAAGACCTTCATTAGTTATGTGCCTTTGAAATTCTAAATCACAATTGAGTACCTAAAAATATAATATAATATTGTGTATATGTTACAACTTGAATATTAGAATATAATAAGACTTGTTTATAATTTTAAACGTACTTTTATACGTGAGTTTCCAGTATCTAAAATATATATCATGCCATCATCATTAACAGCAACTGCAACTGGTTGGTGAAATTCGTCTTTTCCAGTTCCACGTCTTCCATATATTTTAATAGGTTCATTATGTTCAGTCGCATCAAAAAATAAAGGATAATCTTTAATAGGTCGCTCAAAAACTGACAACTTTAAAATATAGCGGCTTGCAGATGGAGGTCGGAATAGTACTTCATATGTACCATTTTCTAAATCTACAATTTCAGTATCAATACTGGAACTTTGGTTTTCTGAATGGATACTATCTGCTAAGGTTAATTCTGCAGTAATAAGATCGCCTCCAACATTTCTAGGATGTCCATGGTAATCAACAGTCTCTACTATTACAGCTGCTTGCAGTTTAACTATAGCAGGGTCTTTTAACCGGGCTCTGCATAAGCCTGTTACAAAATATGCGTTATTACTATAAGTAATAATCCTTTCTCATTATCGGCAACTTAAAAATATAAAACAATAACGCTTGCATAATGATTAATAACAAGTTTGAAGCAGGTACTTTACTGTATTATCAATCCTCAGGATACCTGGCAATGTTGTACTAGAACGTACTCTCCCCAAGTTATTAAGAGCTTCCTCTAATTGAGAAAGAGCATTATTGTGATTAAATTCAAAAGTAATAAAAGCATTTTCTTTAGGTTCGCTAAGTGCTGTTGCCGCATCGAGTTGGTCAGATAAACTACCAATTCTTTGTGTAATATTTCGAACTTCAACCTTTAAGAATTATACATATCTTTTATTATGTATACAAAACAGACACATAAAGTTAATATTTTTTTAACCTGATGTCATACCTGATATTGTAATCCTTCACATTCTTGTTGTACTTTATTTTTTTCGGCCTCTATCAACGCATGTTGTTCTTCTAGCACGTGCTTCTTATCTCTTGCAGCAGCCGTAACAGCCGCTTGTAATTCCGTACGTCTCCTTTCAATTTTTGATATAATTTCTGCAAATTCAGTATCTACAGCACTCAAACACCTCTCTATTGAAGCTTCCAAACGTTGTAATTCTGTACTCACAGAATCCTGAGCTTGTGTTAACTAAAATAAGCAAAATTCTATTTATAAATATCACAATGTTTCACGATTAATAAACAATTCGTAAAGAAAAAAATATTGTAAATATTGTTACCTTAGATATACACTCATTTGCTTTGTAGAGTAAGATTTCGGACATCCTCTTTATTGCAATACTAAATGGTATGATAGTATGCTCAGTACATCCTGGTGATGTACCTGCATGATTACCGCCTGTACATACTGTACAAAACACCGTATCACACGTTTCACAAAATAACAATTCTTGATTTATATGAACGGAACATTTTGGAATAACCTGTAATAACAAAGAAATTTTTTACATAATGTGCCTAACAAAACATAAAGAAAAGTTACATGAAAAATACAGTTTCAAACCTCCCGTCTTTGCCTGGACATGAGATCAAGCAGTTGATTCACAAGGAAACTAGGTGGTAAAGCAGGAACTCCACCACGAGGAATTGTTATTAATTCTCTGCAAATAGGACATCGAAAGGCACCAGTCTCACGAGTCTGAGATGCAGCAATTCTTGTTAAGCAATGTAAACATACCTGCAAATAAATGAACAAATAATTAGTAAAATACACTATTACACTAAAATGTTATAATTTAATAAACATAGATGACATGTACCGTGTGTGAACATGGTAATAACTTGGGAGTATGTTCTCCGCCATCATAAACACAAAGACATGTGCCACATGTTAAAAAACTCTCATTAAAATCTTCATAATTTATACTAACTGTCTCCACGAGCATAGAGCTCATACTAACCATCCTCTCCCCTAGTCGTGTCCTGCAAAAAATAAAATATTTCTATTTATGTTATACATTAGCAAGCAAGTTTTGTTTATAAAAAAACTTTACATACAATTTTAACATCTGAAATATCATATTCGAATAAAACGTTATTCTTGTTAATATATTCATATTTGAATGAAACATTATTATTCCGCACATATATAATTTTGAAAAATAGAAACAAGGTCAATATTATTGAAAAGAACTTATTTATTTATTTATTTATTTATTACAAATAACAAAAGGTATAGGATATTGTTGACACAGCAAATTTAAATATAAAGTGTTATTTAAATAATGAAATATTCACAAAGAAATTTTTTATACACATAATAATTGATTTCAATATACATATATCATACATATGTACTCCATTGTTA
Organism: Frieseomelitta varia; assembly: GCF_011392965.1. Taxonomy (NCBI): domain Eukaryota; kingdom Metazoa; phylum Arthropoda; class Insecta; order Hymenoptera; family Apidae; genus Frieseomelitta; species Frieseomelitta varia. Next base: position 282,833 of record NW_025109974.1, read on the forward strand.
TGACAATGTCACTTTCTATCTGTTTACACTTCCTTAAGAATAAAAATTACATAGGGTGTCACAAAAGTTTACTGATCAAGTAGACGCATTTTGACGTTCGTAATCCGCTTTGATCTTTCAACCGTAATCAGTTGTTAAACATTAAACAAGACAAGTAAAATGAATTACTTATAAAAATATTTGTTGAATAATAAACTCACTGTATAGCTAAACGCAGTGCCTCCATAACGGAGTTAGCCCTGTCGTTGCTTTGAGAAATATATACATCCGTTACATTACACGAGTTTTAGCGGGGTGTCGATGCACGCTTGGATTATATCTCTTTCTTCTTAAATAAATTTTCATTATCAAATGAACCGAACAACACGAATAAGCTTATCAAATAACTTTCGTGCAAATCGCATCTTCTAGTTTCACCACGCTGGTGAACTTGAATATTAAACATACATCGATATCAATAACAAAATATTATGCTTTCAAATGGTATCAAAGTAAAGGAACTTTCTAACTCATGCGATTTTTTTTTTTTATATCCACGATACTCTCAGAGAAAATAACGCTGCGCATTGTTCTTCGTTTTTTCAATTATCATCGACTGCTCCAAACAAAGCACACGTTTGCATAAAACGCTATCAATAAACGTGACACTTATTTCACAATTTTTTCTCCGTAAACAAGCCACGAGATGCAAAGCATATGCCGATGAGAACTCTTTGTCTATCCTTTTTTTCTAAATATCTATTGTCCTCGGCGCAAGAATTGTCGTTGAGACGAATTTTTCTATTTTCAGCGAATTTGCTGCAAGTATAATTTGCGAACCATATTCAAAAAATCAAATGCAAAAAGCTATTCTCTCTGACGTTATTAAGCTTATTTTTGATTCACTTTTGAAATTGTTTATCCCTGCAAATGTATAATGTCATTTTGGATGTTTGCTTTATTATGTGTCACTATCACTCGCGACGTATTCGCGGGACCACGTACATGCCCACCTCGTTCAAATGGTAGCAATAACACTGTCGAAATTCGTCAGTGTTCTGTCGCATTTTTCCAAACAAATACAGACACGAAACAACGACGACCAACCGCATCAGCTGCGGAGCGCAGCGACTCACGTTTTACAGCTGCGCACGTTCTCGCCTGCATCCACAGCCGGCACCACTACCAGGGACGAAGTAATAGGTACACTATGCGGGTGCCCGCGGTTATGATCTACCAAGTTGCGCGTCTTGCTTTTCTCGTTTATGTTTTCATGAAAATCTCCTCGACCGATACACCAGCATTTTCATGGAACACTTAAAGACTATAATTGCAAACAATTCGATCAATCTGTATCGTTTGTCAGTTTCCAACAATTTCCTAGTTATATTTAGACCGAATAGATAAGCAGATTTTTACGAAGGCTATCGTGAATAGATATCAAGTAAATTAGTAGTAAATGGATACAAATGCCGTATTTTTCGTGTGTTTTTGAAACGCTCACAATTTGCGTACGTAGAACGAGTAAGCGTGGCGTTTACAATGCAAGAAATGAAAGTATATACGAAATTCTTCTATTTAAGAAAATATTAAAGTTGAAGCGTTTGTTATGTACGTTACGCGCCGAGTCATATACATCCCTGAGTATTGGCGTACCATCAAGCGTTTACCACGAGAGTGAGAAGAAATATATAGGAGAAAGCGATGATAAAGAAAGAAAGATACACGCGTCTGCCGAAGGGTAAGGAGACGCACACCACCAACGGCAGCACAAAGGCGAAGAAATGCCTGGTATGCTTGTGCGAGGTACACGGCCACATAGTCGGCTGAATTGTCTACTGCGCAGTCGCCCGTTAAAAGGTGTAGCGGCTCATGTGTATATGCTTTGCTTACTTACGTGCACTTGCTAGAGCCGGTCTCTCGGACAGCTGTGTATTTTCTATGGTCACGAATTTCATGTTTTCACAAACTCTCATTTATATAGCATTACATTTACCTCATAATATTTAGAACTCGTTTCTTTTTTTTTTTTTTTAAGTTTTCACGCGATAACTTCAGTCGTACGCGATAATTATGTCTACGTCTGGAAGCATGCATTATTGAAAAAATAGAAGTTTGTCAAACGAGACTCAAAACGGAGAAACAAAACGATAAAACAGGTAGTTAAATTTCATCGTTCAGTTTCGATTTATATCTCTTTATTGATATTTAAAAAGGACTAATAGAAGCAAATTGTACGAAAGAAGTACTTGTACAAATCTTTTTTTTCAATTTTATAAAAATTTTTATAAAATTTTTAGAAAAACTGTTTGAAAGCAAAGGTTGATGGTACCGTCAAAGGGCACCATATTTTGTGACACCATTTTTGTCAATCCCTAAAATACTTAGTCGTATATTATAATGTATAAGTTCTACAAAGTTTTATATCGTAAATGCATATAATTCTTAGGGAAGCTCGTCACGTACTTACATGAATGGACAGCAGCTCATGAAGCTTCCTTTGATAAACTCAGATGATAAGTTATTTTTATACAAGCAATGTATTGGCGCGATATATTATTTATGGCGTCCTAAGGATCTTACACAGGCGTGATATGCACACTAACAAAGCACCATGATACAGCGATTCAAGAGTGGCAGGATCTTCGATATTGTACGACTGTTTACAACAGTATTTTTCAGCGAACTGTGTTCAAATTCTTGGCGTTTGATTTTTTATCACGAGTGGAAGATACCGAGACATAGTAAAACATGCGATACGATTTCTTTTTAATTCCAGAAGAGTTGTACAACGTCAGAAGTTAAAGGCGTGTACATTGACATAAACACATGCGTTTGCAGACTTTATTTAATAGTCGTTGTCACACTTTGCAAATGTAAACAATGAAAATTGATGAACGTAAGTGTATCCCCGATACATGTCACTAACCGAAACCGTATCAGTGTTCTACCGCTTCTTGGCTGATAAACGGTGTATGTTTATCAGTGCATTAACCTTTGCCAATTTTACGTTCAACGAATATTGGCGATTTTCATAATCGCATTCGCGCATATACAAATTTTTATCTCGTATCCCCTCCCCCCCGATACTTTAACATTGAATTATTAAATTATCTTGTGTAACAGCGCCCGAACGAGACCGATTCACAATGACCGTAGAGTTTCAAGACGTGGCGATTTAACAACGATGACAGGTCAACGTTCATTATTTCCTTGCACTGAAAACACCGAAGAGTTTTACAACTCTCAACACAATCCCCCGTGTATAGTTTCCATCGCGGTCATATTTCTCCTCTGCAAACTACTAGAATGACGTTCGTAAGACGAAAGACAAGGATGGCGATATCGATTTCAAACAATGTACATTAAGCTCCAGCAGGTGGCATGGCCACCGGTCCTCGTCTTTCACGGCACGCTGTTTTTCTCGCGAAATGACACGGACAGGCACGACACTGAGAAATTCCCGAAACACAAGAAACAGGGGATGAAAGCACACCCTCGAAACTGTCCTTGCCGGATTGCGCGTGCGCAACGCGATTTAGGTCATACTTATCATGATAGATGAGCGCTAGTTACACACGTTCCAGGGGTTTTCTTTCTTTCTCCATTGAATTGTCGTTGTTTTTCATGGAATTTTTGAAAAAAATTATTACGTTTACGTGATATACTTATTTTAGATTTGACGCACCTCGGGTATTAGCTATCTGTCGTAGAATACACATGCTTTGTAAACATTGGCGAGGTCGGGGTAGCAGTGCGCATCCTTGGCCTCGATGTTGGCAATCTTTGAATAAGTGCTACCAGTGGTGTAGCCAGAGGGGTTTATAAAGGTATTGTAATCTCTGTTGAACTTTAATCGCAAGGAAATTTCGCTACTTCAAGTAATCGTGTTTCTTACCACTGTTAAATAATCGCAACGAAACATTTTATACGTTGGTTTATTAACGAGAGGCGTAGTAATTTCGAGATCTTATGTACACCCAAAATTTACATTCGAGGATGTGTGTTACTATGTGCGGTATCCTTCTTACTCCTGAAACGATTTTCATGCACATGCATGATTCGGGCATGCGCCATTGAATTCAGGTCATTCGAGGCTTGACCGAAATTGAGATTGAAGATTTTTTACTGCATTCTAATATCAAGGATATCCATCGTTCTTCTGTTCTCTACGATCACCGATTTTCACGCAAAAATTAATTAATAATCTTGACAAAGTTTCATTGCTTCATTTGCAAGAACTAAATATGCGTAAGTTTAAAATTTTTACTTTTGTTTCTTAAAATTTAGCAAATGCATGACTTTTTAAAGGGGAATTTTACATGTAACAGTAAAAAACAGGATAATCAAATGTGAAACAAAAGCATGTATTTCAAATCAAAATTTTAAATGGATAAATTAAATTAAATGGATAAATTAATTAATTAAAATATATTATATAATACTTGTGTATTAGCTGTGCATTCTAACTTTTTAAATAACGGATCACATATTTTCCCATATAAATGTTACACGCTTCCTAAATGTTCTATTTAATTCAACGCATTAAACGTGTGACATTAATTCGTGTATACGAGACGTAAAATTAGTGTCACCTTAAAATGCATTTGCATAAGCGTAGGACGCGCTGCAGCATGTGTAACTTAACATAAATTACAACTATTGTGCAGTTCGAAAAACATACAAAGAATACGAGTAATAAATCAAAAACTAAATGGAAAGAAAAGCAGCTCTGTAAATTGATACTTCACCAATACAACAATGCGATTTCTTCGGTTATTAAATTGGAGCACGTTTGTTTAGTCTCTCGTCGAGATTGTGGTTTCATTTTAAAGGTTCTTAATACACTTACTTTAGAATTACCACAGAAAAGGGTTCTTAATATACTTACTTTAGAATTACCACAGTAATGAATTATAACTTTTTAAAGTAGTTTTGCAGATTTACAATGTTTTTAAAAATTTGAATGATTTTTGTAAAATATACGAATAAAAGTTTGTATTCCTTATTATATTATAAATTTTTTCCTATTCCTTACACTCTAATTTCTCTGATACAATTTTCTCATTAGTTTAGTCGTCGGTAGTTTTGATGTTAAACTACCGTTTTTTGTTTTAATGATTCTTCATCTTACAGTAGCGTTAGGAAAATTAAATAATATCTATAATTAATGAAATGATTTATTTTATATATAATCCACTATGTAATATTCATATAATTGTAAGTCAATCATCTCCCTATCTACTTTTATTTTCTGTGTGATCTTTGATCCAATCAATATAACTGTAGACACGGGTAAAGACATCTGGTCGACCTCTTGCACACGGTATGCCCCAGGATACTATACCGATCTGTTCGTTATCAGCAACCAAGGGACCACCAGAATCACCCTGTTCACAAAAATAAGCAATTTAATATACGTGTAACGTTAATGTAATTATTAGAAGTTTATCCTTAACTATTTTACTATATTTAATAACAAAGAAACTAACAATAAGGTGCTTGTGATTTGAACTCTGTAGGGGGAAAAAGTTAAGGACGCGACCGATACATCCCATATATTTAGAGTAATTCTTTTTGAATTAGGTGAGTGGAACTCAATGGTGCTCACTGTTACGCTCTCGACGACATAGTTTTCGCGACGGAATATAAATAAAAAAAAAAAAAAAGTGCCGCTTTAGTTGAGGGATCCTTTGACGTGAAAGGGCCCTCTTCTCAAGTACTCAGCTAGACGTGAATGCACTTACGTGACAAGCGCCTTCACCCCTCTTGTTAAGTGTGCAGATATTGTCGTTGGTGACACGAAAGCTGGCGTTTAAACATTGTTTTTGATCGATTACACTCAGCTGTATATGATACAGCTTGTTCGGCGTTTGTCCAGGATACTTTGATTGTTTGCATATAATTGATACCGCGTCGATAATCATTCGAGTGCATGGAAAAAATAAATGAACGCAACAGTATTGATAAAGAAAAAAGAGCAAATTATAGTTTATAAGAGGCTGATGCTTACGCTAGTGGTACCCCAACCAGACAATACAGCAGGATAATCTATTTTGCTGAAATTTTCACTAGGCAACGCGACAGGTTTCACTTTATCTCCGAAAACGATGTCCTTGTCCACTTTGATTAGCCCAATATCGTTTCTTATCAATGCAGAACTATACTTTGGATGGCTGATTATTTGTTTAGATTGATATACATCGCCACCTTTATTTAAAGTATTGGAACCCAATACGACGGCAATGTCTGAATTATCGAAACTAAACAGATCGGTTGTAAGTGTAAAAAGAGAAATAATGTGCTTTTGTGCATATATGGAAATTTAATTTATATATACTTTGATAAACAATGAGCAGCTGTTAGTATCCATCTATCGTTCAATACGGATCCTCCGCAAAAATGACGATTTTTATAACGAAGTGAAGCTTGATAGGGATATTGCCCATCTTCTGCTACAGAACCACCGACGATTTTTGGAACTTCATTTATACTTGCCGCTGTATTTGATAGTTTTATATAGTAATTCAAGTGGACAATTTATTTAATACATCACTAATTTTTTAATTTAAACCTTGCAGTTTCATGTCGTTGCTGATTTTTTCTATTTAAAATAAAAAAAGTTATTACCTGTTGCTTTAAGAATTGCAATAACGGTGAATATATAAAGAAACAAGAACATTTTGAAGCACGTCGTTTCTTGCGGTAACGAAAAAACTATCAATCTGGTATATCCGGAGACATTTCAAGAGTATTTATACTTTTAATGACCGTGAGAATTAAAGATACACCTGGCCAGTATTTAAATTTAGGTCAGATATTACCTACAAAGAAGCTTATTCAGATGTATCTCACGTGCGCTGTGATAAAAGCGAAGAAAACCCGAACTGAATGGTTACTGCTACCGCTTAAGAGGAAAACGATTCCAAACTAACAATTTTAGTCGAAATCTATTCATTTATCTTTCGATGGGGGTTTTCTGACCATGGCTCAACATAAGATAGTTCCTTAATGGGTGTCATTTCTATCTTATCTTCGTTTTGTTTCGCTTTTATTAATTCTGTCTTTGTTTTATACGCAAATCTTTTAAAAATTAAGTCAAAAAGGTTGATTTTCAATCTGCTCACTTCCATATATCTTTCTTGTTTGGAAGCTGGAAGTTGATCATATTACGACCGACTAATGAATAATTATAAAATAATAGTTGCGAATCAGTTTGGACAAAAGAACATCGATTTCGATGTATAGTAGCGATTATATATTTGGTTTATCCGATTCGCGTCCCTTCGTCGATCAATGACTCAAAGAGGATTATTCGAGAGCCTTATTAAACGGGCGCGCAGGACAATTTAAAAAGGCACAAAGCTGCACAATTTATTCCATTATGACATGACTCACCCTGATTATGTTCCATTCAGAGACGGTGACTGGGTGATTGGCCTCATTCAAATTGCATGGTAGTGGTAAGAGTCTAATTCTGTCGTCATACACGAAGGCACACTGTGCGCTCAAATTAAATTCATATTGCTTTTAGATATCGCTATGAATATAAAGACAACATCGTTATAATATCCATAAAGGCATACATAAATAGAAACAATTTTATTTTCAATAATTTTACCGAAAATGTATACGTATGATTTCATATGTTTTATTTCGAGGAGTTCAGTTACTGGGCGTGGTTCAAAAAAATTGCTGGATAATTGTGAAATGGACAAGGAATAAGGATGATTTAACGCAATGAAATGTACATGTTATAATAAAGAAGAGAAAACATCAACTTGTACAACTTGAATTTCCTTTATTTAAATGAATCAGAGGTAATATGAACCGTCGATGTAACGTTACTTGTATAAAAATCAAACTCAATTTCGTTCTGCATTCCCTGCTTTCAATTCTTGAATACTATCAACGCAATTATATGATAAGTGCGAACTATTGCGTGTTATTCTAATTAACTGAAACTACAAACATACATGAGTGTCGCAATCGCTCATATTCCCTGTAGCTTATATGTATAAAATATTCATATGTCTCACAATCAGAAATTAATGATCAGACCTATACCGCTTCTCCCGTGCACACAAGTAAATAAATAAACATAGAAAAAAAGCTTGGCGATAAGTAATTTTTTTCTATCGCATATATATATATATATATTTTTAATTTATGTATTCGATAATATATATATATATATGTATGTATGTATATATATATATATATATATTATATAAATTGTCCGTTCCCTTATACATATAAATATCATCGTTTATAAAAGCTACTGTTTCGGTATCACTTGCCGTTGGTCACGCTTTAATGCACGTCTATTTTTTGGAAAACCGTGTGAAAGTAAACGTATGCAATATTATATATTTGAAACAGCGTGAATCATTGGCTTATCTCTTTTCATTTTGTTTTATCTGTGTTCGCTTAAACGTATATTATAATTATTCACCTTGTACCGATAAAACATGATTGTCTAATATTTTTAATATAACTGTATATTACAAACTATGTCTTATCTGATTTGAACGATGCTCCTTACCAATAATACACTAGGGCGCGATTGAGTATTTTTATACGGCATGTCCTTTGTAACACTTGTTACACATAGAATAACATTAATAGTACTAAAAATATAAACATTATTTCGTTTCATTTTTAAACTTTAAATCAAGAGTTATAATTTAACTCTTCAGGGACGACATTTATACATTGTACTGACTCCTTTGCAACTTTTACCGGAAATTATTTCAACAATATTATTATAAATTTCATAGTTATAGCTACAGAAATTATTATTAGTATAGTTTTAATTTATGAAAATTATCAAAAAGTCCAAATTATCAACATCAGGCGTCATCCTTGAAGTGTTAATAATTAGACAGTGCAAAATCAAATGTCAGCACCTCATTTAACGAGACGGATTTCATTTGGAACTGCATGAATCATGTACACTTAAAATATTCTTTCGCTAGTTAAGTGTAAATAAAAATACTTTCTTACCACTGAAATACTTATATAGAAATAATTCTTATATTTATATAGAAATAATTATAGAAAATGTAAGAAAGAAAAAAAAGATTTATATTTTTAGTACAAAAGCTATTTAACTTATTTAATTTTAATTTTTATTCACCCAAACGTTAAGCGTTAAGAAATGCACAGCGGTATTAAGAATCATATAAAATATGCACATCGGACGTGAAAAAGGTAAAAATAAAACTTACTTTATAATTTTTTATCTTCAATTTACAATAAACAATTCTACTTAAATAGGAATACTTTTCATCGATAGTTAATGTATATTTTTATTCCTTTTTCTTTTTTTTGAGTTTTGTAAATACGTTTTGAACGCAAAGAAACCTAAAAATCCGTCTATTTTTATTATAATATGATAATTTAAGTATCAACTATGTTTGAATTGGTCAAAAATAAATAAATAGAAACATGCTTTGTACAATCATGTAAATTCACTTGTAAGGTCTTTTGTAATGATGTTTAATGAAGTGACCAAAATTATGTGATAAAGTTATTTTATATTAACATTCATTTACTGTAAATGTTCTAGAAAATATGTGTATACAGAAGGTTAATAGCCAAATTGCAAATTGATTTAAAATATTTAGTAACTTAAATTCGTAATATCACATGGTGCTGCCATCCAATATTGTAAGTGTGTAAGTGTATACAGAATGATGGCTATATTTTATTCTAGGCCATAAAACTCCGTCACTTATTGGCTATAAAGTATTTAAGTATATTATTCGATTTTGGTTTACTAGTTGTCGGCCAAGAACGGGTCACTTCTCTTTGTATATCAATCGGTAAAGATTTAAGAACGGCCGCATCAATTTTTGGAGACAATTGCATTGGTGATGAAGGACTAAGTCGAAGGTCAGCCATTTCGTTGCTTGGAGATTCTCTACGTCCACTTAACCATACTTCCAATCTGGTCTTTTTTGGTAAAGGTTCTATTTCGTTCAAAACATCATCGTCCACGGTTTGGTTATTAGTACCTATTGATTTGGAAATTGGAGATGAAGTGGTACTCATCGCAGAACCGTCGTTACTATCTTGATTCACACTCATTGGTGATCCGAGATTAATGTCAGAAACGCCTTCTTCCGAGCTTATATCTAAGACGGATTGAACAGCGACTTGTTTTCGCAAAAAAGATGTAATACTATTTTTACCGGAAGATCTTTCCTCAAATTTCGTGAAAGCAACGCCTAAAAGGGTTAAATGGAATGGTTTAGAAACATCGACAGTACGATGAAACAGTTTCATTGCTAATGCTAGCATTTTAGCGTGATCGTAAACTCCAGATTTTGAAGAAGGCAGTAGATGTTTTGGTAAAGCGCATTGTCGGGTTTCTCTTTTACCCGAAGCTGATTTATTAAAATCATGTTTTCTGACTGTTAATCTCATAGCAACAGGGATTCTTCCATCCTCCATAGCTAATTCCGTTAATCTTCTCAGAAGTGCTCCTAGCCGTGATTCTACTTCGGCTATCAAAGAAACACTCTTGAAGCCATCTTCTAATCCTATACTCTGTCTCTTTCCTGTCGGTTTTACAACAGTCTCGTCGATGCCTTCAGCATTATCTTTTAATTTTCGTGCTAAGTCAACACCGATTTTCTTCTCTAATGCTTCTAAAGGTGTTTTTCGCACATCGTCCACAGTTTTTATGTTATTGGATATTAACAATTCTGTTGTCTTTTGCCCAATACCAGGTATTTTAGATACAGACTCTATGGTAGATAATAGCATAGCTGCACTGCAAGGAAATATTAGTGTTTGCTGATTTGGTTTATGCAATGAACCCACTAACTTTGCTAAGAGCTTGTTATGTCCTATCCCAGCACTGCATGTAATATGCAAATCTTTATAAATTTGTTCTCTTATTTCTACTGCAATTTTGGAAGCTATAATTAATCTAGCATGACAACCACAAGGACATTCTTCTTCGGAGGGACCAAATACTTTGCCAACTGGATTTTCATCTTCCATATTAATACTCATATTCAATTCTGAATCATTCCCAGAATTCATATATTTTTGTACGATAGATGTTACGTCCAAAAAATTGTCATCAAAACCTAACCTTTCAACTAATGGAGTAAACTGATGTAATATCTTCTGTATTTTAGCAGAGTAATGACGATAGTGTGTTAAGTCTTCACCATTTACCAAGGCTAGCTCTGGACACAAATGTAAAGCTTCCTGCACTGACATACATTTTTTAATTCCATATTCTCGTGCTAAGTAATTGCTTGTTACTACTATATTTTTTTGTTGTACTCCCAATGGTTTGCCTTGTAGCTCTGGATGCCTTAGCATCTCTATTTGAGCATAAAAACAGTCAACATCTATATGAATTATAGTTCTTGGATGTCTTATAATTGCATCAAAGTCAATGGAATCCATTGAGGTTAATTTACAAACGATGCAATACAATATTATTCATAGAATCTTTATCACATGAATGTTTTATTTAATACTTTAACATAGTATAATCTGTAACATTAAATACCTAGTTAGTATTATAAATGATAAAATTAAGTAATTTGTAAACAATTATCATTAACATAATGAGCAATATAAATTTATAAATATTTATTACCTTTTTAGAAAACAAATTTGATTAAAAATATATTTTTAAATGCATATTTTTTCACTTTACTTGGCATTAATAAAGAATAATTTTCTTTTCTTGTTACTAACACACTTTAACACAGTAATTTTTAAGTCTATAAGTGTTACCTATCGATATGTTTAATTGTAGACGTATATCTAAAAAATAGGTTAAGTTATCCAGTCAAAACATACAAACTATTTACTGTTTTCAACTTACGTATGGAAGCTTACAATTGTATAACTAATTATCATTTTTATTCTTAAATAAATTAATCCAAAATACGTTTATTAAAATAGCTTTATTTTATAATTTCTTAGAACTTTCTTTAGATCATAAAATAAGGTTACCATTATTTAGCGTTCATTTGAAAAGTATCTCACAATCACGTAGAACATTAGCATACAAGTGTATTTTTATTTTCCAGAAATCCGTTAGATCACATTGAATAGACATTAAATTGCAGTTAGAGATATTAAAAAACTCGAATGTTTCTCTACCACGTGTACTTCTTATAAATTTCATCGAAGAAATATATTTTTTCACTGCTGATAAGTTTCGCTGGTAACACGAAACAAAACTATCGTAAAAACTAAATAGAAATTTGTTTACAAACTGTAATGCGACTAATTTATTTTTCACATGGTAGCCATGTTTTGAATTGTCAAAGATATATACGTGTATGCATGTATATATACATACATTCTAAAGATTGGTGCATATGAATATTTTAAGATACATACATGCATCATCAATTTGTGGTACAAATATATTTTTTCCTTACACACAACAGATACGCACGTATAATGGTTCGTTTTCATAAATTTACAGCCAATGACATTCAAAATAAACTAGGGAAATTACTTAACGTATATAGATAAAATTTAAAGCGCAAAACGTATTTTTCCACTAGATATAATCCAATCATATTTTAGATCATCTAGTAAAAATATATCACGAATATAGTAAAAATGAATTACTATAAAAATAGTATCCTCCAGAAAATCTTGTATTGTGTGCTGTGTTTCTAACATACGATTGTGTTTCGTTAATGCGTGTATTTGAACAAAATTGAGCCACCTGCTGCGAAGTTTAAATATTATCTAGAACTTTTTTAGAAGTGTATATTTCTTAGTTGTCTTTTTTATATTTTTCCAATATTTCGCAATATATCATAAGTTAGTTACAAAGAAACATTAAAGATTTGTTGGACGTTTACAATTCAAAAGATAATGAAACATAACCAGCAAATGTATTCAAAGATTTTCCTTCTTGTGTATATTCACTAAAATTTAAAGAAACCAAAAACAACTCGAGATTACAATTTTCTTTGATATCTCGATACTACATTTATAGTTTTTTTTCCCTAACAAATTGATTGACAAAGATTATTTTGACGTTGCAAATTTATTGAATTACACAAATTGAAGCTGGTCTACCAATGAATTGTGAGAAGCCATCTTGGAAAATCCTTTTTGGCATTTCGAACGAATGAAGTGTCAAATATCGATAATTATTTCATCTCACGCGATTGAAACAAAAATTTTTACGAGAATTAAATCCTCTTTAAAAAATTAGATTTTTTTATAACGATCTGGAAACTGAAATGTAAAAATCAATTTCGCGCCATAAAATAGTATTATTCGATAGTCGCGTTTAAAAGCAAGAAAAATATAGAGACGAGTTGCGATACAAATAACTCGAATAAGAAAGGGATAGGAGAATTTTTCTGTTGAAAGTTGGAAATAATATAGGCAAGACGGCTTCGCAAAAAAAATCGTCTAAGAAGATGGCGGAGACCAAAGAATTAGAGGTGAGTGAAGTATTAAAAGTGGTGCAGTGCAGTTAGATTATGTGTGAAATTTTAGAGAAAAGTCGGCAGATCTGCATTGTGAATTTGTCATGGTTATATCCGGATTATCACTGATTTATTTGCGTCAGTGAATTATATTACTAGACGCTTAGTATATTGTTGAGCGCGTTTTTTTCTTCGTTATACTTATTTTTTTTCTTCGGTGAAGTATTAAGATTAATCGATAGGATTTTTTTTTTCGTTATATTGTGCTTATAATTATGTTTCATTTGCCGGAAAAGATGTACAAAAAACGTCGGTCCCTTCGTAATTACAGGTAACCTAAACATTTTCTTTTTTTGAATCTTCTCGTTGTTTCTTTTTTTTTTTCTTCTCGGTTAATTACATGTATTTTGTTCAGACATAACAAAATATATAATAAAAATATATAATATATAAAGTATAAATTCTGTATCATTGTGTTTCTCCCATCCATACAATATGGAGAGAAATACTTTATATGATTGTCTTTAGAATAGAAAACTTGAAGTATGATCTTTATGCCTGGTACTTTAAATTTTATTCCACATTTCTGCAATTATGTTTATACAAGCCAATATAACAGATAAAGTATTTATGTAATTGGATTGAAATAAATGAAATAGAATACAGATTAAAAGATTCTTTCTTTTTTTTATTAAATTATTGTTGTTTGTAAGATGTATTTTTCTTTTAAAATGTCAGTTTAGAATAAGTGTACTATATGAAATACATGCATGCTATACTTTTATGATTGCAGAATATGATATTGAGTTTTCGAGTGTCTGAACTTCAGATGCTTCTTGGTTTTGCTGGTAGAAATAAATCAGGTAGAAAAAACGAATTACAAGCACGTGCTCTAGAATTGTTACGTTTGAGATCCCATCCAATTCAGCTCAAAATACGTGAATTATATAAAACCATACAGTGAGTATAAAATTTACTAATGACAATACAGTTGTTAACTATTTCTGTTATTGTTTGTCAAACTTTTAAATATGTACTTTGTTTGTTTATTTTATTAAAGTAATTGAAAAATATTTTTCTCTTTATATTTACTATGGCATATTGTTATACTTTAAGTATTATATTATTAAATATTAATGAAATTATATTGAGACAAGGTTCTATAGTCATTTTTTGGTATCAAAATTTTGTTTAGAGCTGAACAATTAGCTGCACATCAAATATATGGTCAAACAGGTAGTTCTGGAGAGCCACAAATAGATCAAAACATGCATTCCAGAAGTTATTACACAACAAGGTGAGCATATAAAACAAGTTAATAAATTTATGTGAGATAGCTCTAATTAATTATGTAAGTTAAGTTTAATAATATTTTATTTCCAATTAATATAAAGACAAGCTATTAGTCAACAACAACAGTCACAGTCTTCAGTTTCCAGTGGAAAGGATTTACCACCTGCACATCAAGCCTCTCTACCTCAGGCGCCTAGGACCAATCCAGTATATCAGTCAACAGGATATACTAGTGTAACACCACAAGTAAGTTATTAATAATATTTTATATTATATGTAGAATACTTGTGTATTGTTTATAATGGTTTTTTATTGTTCGTATGACTTATTCACATTTCAGCAAACAGCAAGTGCAACTTATAATCCATATCCATATGCACCAAAAGTTTTACCATCACCATTGCAGATACAACCTAGGAGTCAGTATCCAGTTCATCCAGATGTTAGGCTTAAAAAACTACCATTTTTCGATTTATTGGCTGAATTGTTGAAGCCATCTAGTCTAATGCCTCAAGGATCTATGAGACTTCAAGAAAATACATTTGCATTTCATTTAACACCACAGCAATCAACAGATGTAGCAAGTTCCCGAGATTGTCGCGCAGGAAGTAAAATGGATTATACAGTACAAGTACATTTGGAGATATTGTTTCTTAAAACAATACAAATTTGTATATTTGGATATTCCGCAATCTGTATTATGGATTTCAGATACAAATGCGATTTTGTTTACAAGAAACTTCGTGTGAACAAGAAGACTGTTTTCCACCAAGTATTGCTGTGAAAGTTAATGGAAAACTATGTCCTTTACCTGTAAATATATAGAAATATAAAGACTCTTTATTATGTTGTTTTCTTCCCTCTTACATTAAAATTATAGTAAGATGTTTCACTTCTAAATAAAAAGTTTTATTTTTGTTTCAGAATCCAATACCTACCAATAAACCAGGAGTAGAACCAAAGAGGCCGCCACGGCCTGTCAATATTAGTCCGTTAGTTAAATTATCTCCTACCGTAGCAAATCAAATTCACGTAACATGGTCAGCAGACTATGGAAGACGATATGCAATTGCAATATATTTAGTTCGAAAACTTTCAAGTGCTGAATTATTATCGAGATTAAAAAATAGGGGAGTTCGACATTCGGATTATACAAGAGGTTTAAGTAAGTAGTTGCAGGTAGCATTTCATATATTTTGTATTGAAAATCAATGCAATTGAAATTATGATTTCTTTAGTTAAGGAAAAACTTAATGAAGATGCAGACAGTGAAATAGCAACAACGTCGCTTAGAGTGTCGTTAGCTTGTCCGTTAGGGAAGATGCGAATGTGTACACCATGTCGTGCGTCGACATGTTCACACTTACAATGTTTTGATGCCTCGTTATTCCTTCAAATGAATGAAAGAAAACCTACATGGAATTGCCCAGTGTGTGATAAATCGGCGTTATATGATAATCTTGTTATCGATGGATATTTTCAAGAAGTTTTAAATTCTAAGAAACTATTACCAGATGTAAATGAAATTCAATTGTTGCAAGATGGTTCCTGGGAAAATTTGGTTCCAAAGAAAGAGAAGGATAAGGAGAAGAGTGAAACAAAAGTCATTACAAATTCGCAAGATCGTAAAATCGATGTGGATACTGTTGATTTAGGTGAGTTTTCATTTCATGTGTTATATATTTAACATTACAGATCACATTTAAAAATATTTAAAAATAAATATTCTTATATTGATACGATCAGATAATTATATCATTGTTTAGATGAAAGCAATCTTACACCTCCAAAACAAAAGAAACGAGCTGAGATTATTGATTTAATATCAGACAGTGATGACGATGATGAACATACGACACCAACGCAAAGTATAAAAAAGATGACTAGTGGTACTTCTTCACCAAAAAAGTCACAAACTAGTTCGATCAGCAGTACAAGTGAATCACCAGAGTTGATGATAATTGATTTAGAATAGGATATTTATAGCTATTATAAAATTGCCAAATTTTATACAGAACGAAAACCAAAAGTTTGTTAGTTCTGTGATCGTCTTACGAGGAAGTCACCATGTAAAAATAAGTGTAAATGAAATCATGATCAAGTTTTTACTTTTGGTACTTAAAATTGGAAGAAAAGCGAAATAATATTTCTTTCCTATGTATCAGTACGCATAGAACTCCTATATCATTTCAATGGATAAAGGAAAAGAAAAATAAATTGACGTCACTAAAATCAAACTAAATTTAGAATAAAATATCTTAATATAGTTTTCATCATCGTAAAAAAAAATTATATAATTTCATTCAAAACAAAATATTTTTATTTTGTAGTTATAAGCTTCTTATTAGCCTTGCTATGTTAATGAAAGAGTAAAATATAAGATGTAGATATTTTTATTAGTTTTTATTAATGTTCAATTTAAGAATCGTCTCGAAATTATTTCTTTACTAAGTTTTTGATTGATTACGGTTAATAAGACTGCTGAGACTATATTTACTATAAACTTTCTATTTATGAAAGTCGACCTGAATTTATAAAAAATAAAATAAATAAAATTCATATGAATAAAATACTAATAATTTAACCCTTTCGCGGTGGCAATACTAGTCTTCAATAGTGCTCCATTAAATGTGACGTCATATTGTATCATACATATTTTCTACTTGGATAGTCTTTTCTCATTTCTTATGTTAATTAGTATACGAGCTGTTTTACACTCTTGTACTAATTCTGTTTAATAAAAACATTTTTAAAATAAATAATAAATCTTTAATTTTTATTATTTATTGAAAATTAAGCTGAAAAAAATAATATAATTTAATAATATTCTTTGGTGCGAATATTATATAATATATGTTATACAATTATATAATATTTCTTTCGTAGATGCTGGACATAACAGGCATTATCCGCAGAAGGGTTAATGCTTTTGTATTATAGTTTTTATACGCGAATCACGAGTTCCACGAATATTAGAATTTATTCTTCATCTTGTAAAATCGCATTTACATTTGGATACATATAATTGCGAAATGATATTCCAGAAAGTTGTTGGTCCACAGGTTCTCTTGTATCATATAAACTTGGTGCTTGAAATATTATGCCAAGTGTTCCACCAATACATGCCAATGTAAAAACCCAAAGAAAAAGTCTATCTAAAACCATAGCTACGAATTTCCAATCTTCTATAACCTGCAAATATTAAAAAATATGCAAGGAAAAATTTAATATTAAAATTAAAATTATGATATATTATTTCACATTAAAATTATGATATATTATTTCACATATATTTTTTAAGAAAAGGAGAATGTAAGAATTAAGTTTTTGAAAAAAGTATCAAAAGTAAAACATATGAATAATTAAGCAAATTGTTGTTCCACTTACTTCATTATCTTTGTCTGCATTTTTTATATGTTGAGCAATAAAACGCACACCTTTTAGAGCTGATATGACATCAGGAGATAAGTGTCTCGGCATCGTATTTTCGCTATCAGTGACTGCAACCGTATTTCATTGTTAGCATTATATATTTAAGGAATACATGACATCATGTCATTCTTTATACGTGTCATGTAATTTGCATATGACAAAATATTGTATTCATTGCTTGGTTAATGAAAATGATTTAAACTATAATGTATTGTCATTATAAATTTAATAAATAAAATTTTGTATCATCTGTATTATATATTTTACATCAAATAGTTGAAATATTTACCTGATGCATGTGGTATATGGCGTGCATCATCTTCTCGTATGTTTTTATACTGCGAGGTGACACTTTCAAATCCATCTGGACTTCCTTTCAATTCCAGTGGGTAATCACTAACGCTATTAGAAAAATTATAATATATACTCTTGAAAAGTTCTCTCTTTAAGTATTTGATAAGTAGTGTAATTACCTAAAATCTATTTCATTGGTATATCCGCTATCCATATACGTGTCATCGTATTCCGGCGTTGAATACGGTGTCCGACGCATCATTAAAATTCGCGGCATCCAATTTAAAAATACTTGTCTAACCCATGGTGACATATTGTGCGTAGATGGAGATCTATATAAGACAGTTATGCATAACTTTAAATATTTTATAAATAGAATAGTATAATTAGTATATTAATAATTATATTTATTAACTAGTATATTTATAATTACTAAAATACTAAAAGACTACTACAATGGAGATTGTTTACCGAAAATGAACATTTAAAACACATACAGTAATCCATATCGATAAAGTGACTAAAATCATGGTAAATAGTAAATATTTTCCTAAAAGTGGTATAGCTAGTGATGTCGGTGGAATAATTTCGGCTAATAGTAAAAAGAACACTGTTAACGAGAGAAGAATGGAAGAACATAACGATACCTGTAAAAATTCAATTTTTTATACAAATTTACGTAATAAATATATTATTGGTCTTTATAATACTTACTTTTTCTCCCGAATCACTTGGTAGATAAAAAACAAGTACTGTAAGGAACGTAATACCCACGCAAGGAATTATTAAGTTGACTGTATAGAATAACGTCTTCCTTCGCATTGTAATATTAAATGTAATATCTGTATAAATTTAAATGAATTTAAACGAATTTTGTAAATTTTGTATCATTGTTAAAACACAGTTGCCAATATACATTCACTTGCTTACCAGAATATGGTTCTGTGCAACATGGATAGTATTCTTCGTTTCTGGATGCTGGTACTTCCAAAATGTCCCATTCAACTGACAAGTAAAAGTCGCTCAGATCTATCCCCATTGCAACCAAATTACTACCAGGTTCTTGTTTCATATGTTTTAGATCCACCTGTAAGAGTTTAGTAAAAGTTTTTACAAAGTATACTTTCGGATAAATAATATTCATTTATAACATCCTTGAGTTATAACCTGAGCGCCGTTATACGTCCAAGAACCAAATTTCATAATACATGACTGTTCGTCGAATGGGAAGTATTCCACATTAATCTCACAGGATGATTTGTAAATTGCGGGCGGTTTCCAAAATACCTCACCGTTATACTTTAACGTAGCCTTTGTCATAAGCGTTACTTCGTAATTGCCGTCAGCGCTATAAAATTATAGGTCATTGATGTTCTTCTTTGTAACCGATGGAATTAAATACTTGTTAATAAGTTGTAATATAAACTAATAATAAAGTTTACTTATTGTATAGGACAATATCTGGTAGCCAAATATTTTCGGAAGGCACGTATAACATTTCCACGCCACCGTATTCTTCTGGATTCCATCGTAGTTTGTAGTCAATCCATTTCTATAAAAGCATAATGTTGACAACGAACAAAGCATATTTATAACTCATAGGAGTAGTTTCTCAATAGTTTTTACCTGTTCTACCCAGACGTTGGTAGTCATCACTTGATTTTTCAAATTCTGTAAATTAAAAAGATATCAGTAATACATTTATCGAATGAAGAATATCGTGATCGAATATGTTATGATTTCATACCATTTCGATTAGTTGCGAGAGCTTTAAACCAAGCCAAACTGTTAAGGTTTCGGTATTGTTAATGACAGGGCGTATAAGTCTATTATAATTCGACAATAAGTCATCGTAAAGTCTCTTTGTATCAGGGTTTGCCTCGTAAATTTTTAACCCAGCAGCACCTGAGAGGAAGTGTAAATCTTTTCAGTCATAGTTTTTACATTAGCGAGAGGACAATTCAATACGTCGTTCTCAACACACACGGCGATCAAATTCTTACGAAAGCCAAACGATCCTAAAATACTTATGACACAAAAGGGTGACAAACTTACCGTATATAATATGAAAAGTATTAAAAAGAACACCAAACGTCAATATCCGCATTTTAAGCGTAACTATTTACAAATTTGAATAGGGTCGAGATGGCAGTGACCACTCCCAGTAAAAATAACTTCACCTGCTGACACCGTATACAACAGTATTTAAGTTAACCTTGTTAAATATAGAAAGAATCGATATCATGTCAAGTATTTTCCTTACTGGCGACAAGTAGGAAACGTTATCAGTAGAATACGAGCGTTCTGCATCCTACTGGACCAAAATCGATATCCGAAGTTAGCGCCATGACACTTGCTCCAGGTTGCACTTCGATGTATTTCGTCTGTTACAGATTCGCACACCTTCCCCCTTCCTGCGCATGCGTGGTGATGCGCGCACATCTTTTTCAAATTGTCCACAGATTGGCGCCTTCAGTCAGCACCAAATTACGTGCGCGTGTTTTTCGTCTCCGTTTTTCGTTCGAATTTTCACAGATTTAAACCGTAAACATTCACTTGAATGCATTCACAAAGGTAACTTAAAGGTATTAATAGCTTTTTTTGAATCCTATACTTTAATTAAGTAGTAAATATTACTTGTTTCAGCGTTTTAGTACAGATTTCTTAATGTTCTACAAACTGTTTTGCTTGTCAAGCAGCGCACTCTGTACTACCAGTTGGTAACTGTACTAACGGTTAGTTGACTCTTGAATGTTATTTTGAAGTTTCTTCCAAAAATTACATTAGCAGAATATCAAAATAAAATGGTAATTAAACAAATTTCTTATTAATATAATTATAAACAAGGTATTCGAGGTTTCCTATTTTTTTATCGGAAAATGATATTTTGTACTGTTACGTGTTACGTAATCGTTTTGGCGCGTATTTTTCTCAATAATCGTTTCTTTTTTATCAGACGCCATGTTTAGTATGTGACTTTATAAAAAGTATTTTCTGAATTTCTTATTAGCTGTTTTTACGTGATTAACTTAAATAGTTTATACTTTGTTTATCAAGTGCGATCAATAGGTACTTCCAGGAAAGGAATTGAACACTCAAAGACAACCTACTTAACGCTTTGCTCGCAAGAGGTTAATTAAAAGTGAAGCGTAACAATCGATAAGCGAGAAAAGGTAGAGCATTGACATCAGTCCACACAACATAAATACATGGTACGTAAAAGAACGGAGCCAGATTGGATTAAGGTTTCGTTACGAAATTTTAAAACAATACTAAAATCTAACAATTTGTCAATTTCATGAATTTATAAATTCATTTAATCAAACCTAAGAATTCTCTCGTAACCTAAGAATTTCCTTCATCCTTTTCTAAAGCATCGATCACAGTATAAAACCACGTTCATATTTCAGACAACGGTCGCGTGCCTAGAAAACATCGTAATTATGTCAAACGAGTAACTGCGAAAGTGTAAAGTACCACAGCCATGTTGCAGCGAGAATTACGCTTAAAACGGAGATGTATGCTCTTCTCAAAAGTAGCATCCGCGGTGTAACAACAGTCTTGCGACCCGCCGCCGCACAACGTACCACGTACGATTATCGATCAAGGATACGTAAACAGTCGTAGTATAGTTGCGCACACGCGGCGACCAGGCCACTTAGCGTATGTTTGTTTAGTACCTTTTACGACTATATCGTTCGGGCATGTGTTAGGTTACGAAGGAGCCAGTGTCTGGCGCATAGCTGAGGGTTGGGTGGCACGGCGCCGTGCTTCGAGAGGGTCATTTATAACTGTTATCGTGAGACTTACTAGCCCACTTACTACCTCCGCTGTGTCTATTCTCCACCCACTCTTCTACTCTACTGGAAGAAATGTAAGCGCGAGATGCGCCGGTCCACCGAATCTGCTGGTCATTCTGTCACGTCTTTTTTTATTCGATCATTCTGTATCGCGCCAGAGCGTCTTTGGGGAGAATCCTTGAATAACGTCATCCCTCTATGATATAGATCCTTAGGTAATTCCATGTTTTATCGTTCGATGTTTCTTTCTTTTCTCTTTGCGACAAAGATTTATGCCCGTTTACTATTCTTGTTTCTTTTCGTTAGTTAGTTAATTGTCCACTTGTCCACTGATGAAATTGTAGTCTCGAGTTCCGTTTCGGTCTTTCGTAACGAAGTGGAGAGTTGTTGGGTGTATTGTTCAAGTACAAAATCATTAGCGACGATTTCGTAGTCGAGAAACTATGGGAAAGTAGAGAGTAGGTTATTTTACGTAAAACGTATAATTGTTGTCGGGCCAATTACAATCCTGTTTTCATTAGCTTTCGGACTTGTAACTATAATAGCTGTGCACACGGTTCTAATCCTTTGTTCTGGCAAAGTCACATTGAGTGGCGAACTGACTGAACTGAACGCCAACTTTGGGCACATAGTGTTTATGGTTAGTAATATGCTAGCATTACATAAATAGCATTACATAGCTACGTACGAACTTTCACCTTGAATAAGGTTATTATTAAGATTATAATTGTTGACGTTAAACGTTGTCGCTATGTGTTTTTCTAATCCATGTTTGCTGCGAAAATGTAGATTAGAATGTTACGACCGATTGAAATCTCATTTCACACGAATTGTTGTTCGGGTAGTCTAGACTGATGTAGATAAAACTGGCAGCACCTGAAACCTATTGCATTTACAGCACCTTTCGTGTTTGTCGAACAAACGTGGAATCGTTGATATCGCGTTCGTGGCTGTTCCACGGCCATATTTATACAGCGTTTACAGGGTTGAAACAGAGTTTTATTTATTAGGGTAGGTTTCGCGTGAAACGAGAAAGCGTCGCGACGTTGCTGTTACAATCGATAGTTGGTCGTTATCGGGGACATTTCTCATTGCGTTTTTGTCCGTCGCTCAGGCCACGGAGCACTTAATCCTAATATGGAAATATGTCGTGCACTCCGCAAGCCGACGATTAATGCGAATAAATCGATTTTTGGCGTAGGGGTACGACGGTTGCCGCCAAATCCTGGAAGCCACGCCAAGTGGCGGAAACACGGGAATTCCATCTGGATTTACTAAGATCAGTGCCATTTAATGTGGAGCTCGATAAATCCCTTAAAAGCTGGTGGTCCGCAAGAAGACGGCGCATTACAATTTTCCAGAAAGGAGGATGGCGAACGTCTAGAGGAGACGCAGACAAATCTGCAAATGCAAGGCTTCAGGTGCCAAATGCTTTCATCGTATAACGTGAGTAACTGCCTTCCCTGTTCGCTGTCCCACATCGATCGCAATCTACGCGAATCGCAGAGCCATTCGAAAGTAGAAAAGAGTTTTACGAATATGTATCGTTTAATCTGATCGCGTTACAAAAACGGATACAAATTCGACTGGTCAATCAATACGTGGTATACAAATGCGTTAATATATTGATTTTTTGGAACGTACGCAGGCACCAAGGAGCTGCAAGTTGAATACGAAAATGGAGATATATAAAATAAATAAATTTTCTTTCACGCAGCTGTTTATTGTTTGAAAAGGGATATCGCGTCTACGATTTTATTACTCTCGATACTCCAACTGTTTTGGAGTAACTTCAAATTCCGATACAGGTGTTCAACTTGTTCGTTTGCACATATTTTCCATTTACATAATTCATCGTGCGAAACTCCTAATTGCCTCTTCAACTAAATTACATTTCCAGAATGTTTAATTTGTGACGAATTGCTCTGCGCTTGACCTCCAGAGAAACCACCGGAGATTCTACACGTATAAAGATACACGCGCGAAGCGGGAATCTCCGCGACAATCTCTACCGCGCCGTTGTAATCTCTACTTTTCACACGAATGTTTTCCGCGAAAGTGGCGCGCAATCTCGGTGAAGAACCGGGAGACAGGAGCCGCCGTTATCCATGGTCAGGATCGTTTCCGTGCAACGTTAGCTAAATGTCGTTGCTTGCTTATGATTTCCATAATTCCGTACACTTCGTCCGTCGCAGGCTCTAAAGAGCCAATATCGAGCAAAGTAGGTGTGTACTTTAATTACTAGAGATAATTACGTCGTCACCGGCTTCAGTGAGGGATAGAGGTTTACTATGATAACAGAGTATCCAATATCCTGGTGAGTTACGTAGCGAGCACGGCACAGCCCTCGTGCATATGTATTCCGCACGTACGCACCCTTCATGTATGTATTTACTATCGTATGCACGCCAGCACATGCCAGCAGCTCGCGTTTGACCTCCATCCGTTATTAATATAATTATCCTCCCGATTATTGTCTTACGGTTGCTGCATTTAACTGCGGACCTACGATATCCGCACCTGCTTCCCGGTCGCCTCGTCTGGGAATTAGTGTCTTGGTCACTCGCCTTCGAGCGATCTATCTTTGCGCAGATTCGCGTTGGCTGCTTGAATTTTCCATCAATAATTTTCGTCTCAACGATCGTCCCATTCTATTTAGGATCGGGGAATCGATCGGTTAGAAAATCTAGCAGGCATACTGCGAGATTACTACATTTCGCGTGCACGGATATTCTTAGAATTAGCCCAGCGATTGATCGAAGAAAAGGTATTAAGTATGTAACAATTGATTGATTGGGAAATACGAAATTAAATTAACGTAAAATTTATGCACCAGTTACTTACAAGTCTGACTGTATTAAATTTCATGTGTGATTTAATATTAGTATCTTTGTGCAGCTGTGAAACTATGACGCTACGAAAATCGATATAGCCTGATAGAAAGTAGCACAAGTTTTAGTATTCGCATCTCCAAGTTCGTATCACTGTGACTTCAACGACGTAATTGCCATGACGCAGTTGGCGCGATAGAGTTGACAAGGGCAGGATCGGTGGCAGGGGAGGCAGGGGAGTAAGAATGCGCGGAGAATTTTCGGGGTGATATGCGGACGAGGTGGCGCGGAGTATTCCCGCGTGCGCAGCGATAGGACGAAAGCCACGGGGGTAGCACGTCGGAATAATTTATTTAGCTCGAGCAATGTAATAATGGCGGGTTTGCGCCGAGTGCAAACTGCAGAACGCGTTCATTACTACTTTAGTCGAAAGTGTATGGTGCGGACAAACGGGCAGGGAGCGCGTGTACGGAGGATGGAGCCACGCGATGTGGGTGGAGACACGGTGGTATATACAGGGTGGTTAACATCGTACCGGATCGGCGAGTTGCAATGTGCGGTTCACCAGACGGTGATATTACCAACGTTAGATACACTGACCGGTTCAACGGCTTCGAACAGGACCGACAATAATTTTCGATTCCTGTTAACAATGTCCAACTATTTTTATCCCGACCGTGGGATAAAAATCTGCGCGTTACATACGTACGGACGTGAAAATTTTGTTTACGTCATTTTTTTTTCTCTTTCCTTTATTTTTCTTCCGTCTTTTTCTTTTTTTTCCCTCCGTTTTTCGGGAAACTACGACGATTAGGTGAAAGGTAGCGCGCAGTCGCAATTGTTAGGTCGCCACGGGGCAGCGTGCGGGGGTAGCTCGCGGAAGAAATCATGTCCCCGGGGGACGCGTTTGGAAATTGGAAGCGATCGACGCAAGCTGTAACGTTGGTCGTGCCGCTTCACGTCCAGCAGCTTCCGATCAATTTATTTTTTGCGGGAATTAGTATCCGTCGTTGAGACAGCGCGTGTTTCTTCCAATGACGAACGATATTTTTAATCGCCGAGCGGTTTACTTCTTTCGGGAAATCGATTCCTCCTCGCATGTCGCGTATGCTTCTTAAGTCGTGGTAACCACTGGATAACTCCAGAGGCTCCTGGTTTAAAGTTCCTTTCTCACGCGACGAAAATGGAAAGGAAGATTGGAAAAATCATACCGAGAGTCTAGTCGTCAGAGAACAAAGTGAATCGTTTCAATTGTCGGAATTTTCACCGTTAAAGGCGCAGTTTCAACAGCGATATTCCAACGAGGCGGAGTTTTAATAGCGATCAGTACGCGCGCGTATATTCAGACGAGGTGCAAAACGGCTCGATAGAAATGCATCACGCGGATTGTTGCAGTTTCTGTCGAGTATAGTTGCGGGTTTCTGCGGGTTCTTCCTTCCCCCTCTAATCACATCCGGCAACTTAAGAGCCGCGCTGTAATTCTTCGGGCACCGCGCTCGGCGCAACGGCCGAGCGGGACAAAAGGGGCGAAACTGAAAAAATAGATTTATTTTCCTTTCCGTATCCGCGGACTCCCCTGTCCTCCATAGATCTTCCCCCTTTTATCCTTCCCATGGTATAGCCAGAAATACGGCCGGCCACCCCGCGGGGCCGCACTATTTATAACTTCGACTCATTTTCCCTCATTGCGCGTAACAGCGGGACTCGGATAAATAATTGTTTTTAACTGAAGTTTTATTGTGTAACCGTGCCTGCAAACCGGTACAAATTGCGGCGACGTAAGGACACATACCGGCTAAATGAATTTATGGAAAAGCAAGAAAAATAAAAATATGGTAACGCAGTTCGGGAAGTTCGCGCGGATGTTAAACTGCCGCCGCGTACTCGTTCGTTAAATCAGACGTATATGTATGTGTGTGTGTAATGATGTTTTTGAGGAAGCAACCTTCACGAAAAATTTCACTTCCGGTTCATTTGAAATTTCCATTGTTGAGATTTGTTTTATTCAGAAGGAAAATATGTCACGTCGAAATTGATCGTGACGTTAAACTTACTTTTCTTTTTTTTTTTTTTTTTTTTGGGGCAGTTGAAAATATATTTGCTATATCGTGTTTAATTGACGCGTTATTGTTTCTATGACAGATTTGACAAATTGAGGAAGTGAGTTTTCGATTGTTCGTTTTGCCGTTTGACAATTTTCATATATTTCTAACTTCCTGGAGTCAGTTTGAATGGTTCGGACGAATGACTTCAAATTTTGTTAAAATCGCTTTCGATGAAGTTCTCGGATGTTCTGTTAATTTTGTTCAATTGAATTTCAATCAGTCAAGTAAGCAAATCAATCAAGTAACGCACTTTAATTTTTATGCACTTGTAGGAATTGTGAAGGCATTCTATAAAAATCTAAAGCGAATTAATGCTGCATTAACAGTGGCGATTAAACAGGGAAATAAAACAAGTAGAATTATACGGGTTAAACGTGTTTGTTTTTAAATAAGGCGGATCACCGCGGTTCGGTTTGAACAGCGATGTTCCTTAAAAATAAATTAGGGTATCGAATGTCTGAAGCGATTCGAACAGGCCGCTACGGGTATTAACGATGTAAACGATAATGTAGAACATTGTCCTGTGATTCTGTTCCACGTTCATTTGCATGGAGCTTAATGCGGGCGCCGATCGTTGTTTTACTGCAGACAATGAATTCCAAATCAATTTATGCAACTACGATCGCACCCTTCGTGTAACTCATTGACGCTTGCTCATAAACCATTCGCGTTTATCCTCCTAATTACGCTAAACATCGAGTAAATTTCACCGAAATAATATCCCTCGTCCGTTTTTCCGTCAATCAGAGTCGTTTGTGAAATTTTCCAATTTGCAAAGCAATCCATCCCACTTTTCATTACTTGGAAACGATAACAAATTCTCGTTTGAGCGGCGTGGAAACGTTCGTTCTAATAACTCTCGTATACGTGGTGCACAAATACTCGTTAGTCACTCGACGACGCTACTATTTTACTTGACTTTAATTTTCTTTTACCATCGGGCTTGTTGCTGACGTTTCGAATTCGATCACACGCACGTATCTTTCGTATTTAGTTTATTTCCGAGGTGAATGGTAGATAAAAAATCATGAACTTTTGTAGAAAAATTATTGATCACCGATTTGTAATCCTTGCTACCACCGGATATTCGCCAAAACGATCTTCATCCCCTATAACCTCAAGAACGCGCCCCTTCTTTACTCCCTTAAAAGCTCCTTTAAAGGGCGTGTCGACTCGACGACAAATTACGCAAGCAGAATCGAAGTGTATTCAGTCGAAACGATTTTCCCGCGAGCACGTACGCAGGCGAGTTTTTATTTAACGATCATGACCGATCGAAAGTATGGTGCCAACGAACGCGAACGATCGCTAAGAAAATCGTGCAGTTGAGCGAACGGGCGCGTTGATAGGCTTGAGCGGAATTTTCGGCGTCGCGAGTCGGTTCTGCCGTTCGCCGTACGTACGTATGTATATGTATGCACATGCACGTAGACGTGATTGTAGCACGCAGTGGCAGCACACGTGGATGACGCGGCAAAGGGAAAGCCCGAAAAAGAGTGGCGAGAAAGGTAAGGAAGTGCCGCGCTCTACCGGAAGTGGATGAATTGGCTCAAAGGCGATATGGCCTGAAAGCCCGAAAGAGGAAGATCCGGCACTCAGGGCGACATAGATTATTCATGTAATTCTGCACTCACTTTGCCCGGCGATCGATCAGTCACGGAACGATGCTCATCTGAATAATGAAATTCGAGGATTCCTTGTGTCGATGACGCGGCGTCGACGTCGCCGCCGCTTGTGCCCAGAGATTTTTCGAGTTCCCGGGGATGTCCTTCCGAATGCACAAACCGTGATCCGGCGAAGAAGGATCCGCACGCCCACGGGTCCGTTCGCTCGCTTTAAAGCCGGCACGTTCTATGCAAAACGACGCTTAAGAAGTTACGCTGGATGTAATATTTACGAGAGGGAGGGGGGAGGGGGGGTGGGTTGGAAGGAGGAAGAGGAGCGAATGGCAAGAGAACATCACTGGCCTTCACGGCTGGGAAACTTCTCTCAGAATTTTCGAGTACTCGCTGACGTCCTCAGATTATCTTTCGAGTATATAATTTCCCGATTATTATCGAAATTATTCTTCTTTCCCTCTTCTCGTTGTTGCGTGAAATCTGAATTTTCGGCACTTCGATCTCGATAGTATTTGCTAAAAACTACAAGGTTTCGGTAAAAAGAAATCTGCAATCCATTAATAGTCTCCAAGGAATAATTTCATCCCTCGCAACGCGTTGCACATCTAAACTTGCAAAATTACCGCGATCACCTTTAATAAAACGGGATGTCGGACTCTCGGTAAATGACGTACGACGATCGATTAATAAAAATTAACTCGAGAAAAAAGCTCGAACGAGTTTTTCATCTATTAGCTTTGTTAACCCTCCACCTCAATTCGCTCTCTCTCTCTCTCTCTCTCTCTCTCTCTCTCTCTCTCTCTCTCTCTCTCTCTCTATCTCTCTCGTTCTTGATTTACGGGCTGCCAATAATTAAGCGCCAATATTTCCAATATTTCCGAACGATCGGCCGCGGCCGGCGATCGTAATACGATCTTTTCGAGAAGTTCCTAAGGGATATAAATTATCATATCCGGCAAAAGTGATTCCCGGCCATCTGATATATTACCGGGCGTGAGCCAGCGCGTGCCTCGATTTTTCTGATCGATGGGGTCGTTTACATATTAAACTCGGTGCACAGGGAGGGGATTTACGAGCGCGCGCTCGTATTTCCGACTTGATATCGCGATATACCGGTCACCTCGTAATTCGCAACGCAGGTGTTTTTGATTCTTGCGGCGCCGGGTATGCACGCGTTTGCCAACGCGACACACGCCGGCACACGAGGCGAACGCACGAGTTCACGTTTTTTCCAGTCTGCGTATATTGGATTAGGTCCTGGATTGGATTTGTATCGTTGTACATACGTTGCCGTCTGAGCTCCAAACGCGATAAAAATCTTGAAAGTTGCGGCTCTGACGTGCCGCTCTGGCACACGCGAAACGCACGAATAGATTGGACGCACGAAGTGGTTTTTTCCCCTGTATTAGCATTAAAGTTGCTGATCCGTCGGACTATTAAGATGCAATTACGGTGAATACGTAGCTCGAGCGACAGTTTTTTAACGATATACGAAGCAAGGTTAACTCGCATTTTCTATCTTTCTAACGAGGAAGCAGCTTTCGGATTCGATACGTCATCAACTAATCCTGCATTACCGAAATCGATTATCTGTATATACATTTGGCTAACTAAGTATGTTTTCTTCGTCTACCTCAAAATTTTAAAGGTATTGTTTACGTTTCAGTCACCGATTAACAGATATAATATTTGTCTTGCTTTAAATTTATTTTTAAGAGACTTACGTCTTTGGACTCAACAAATTGTTTTTATCTTTAATCAGGATGTCACGTTAAAATTCTCGATGTTGTACTCGTGTGAGTTTTATTTATCTAATGATTTTCATGTATCGGTTCGTCGTAGAATACGCAGAAACTGTAACCATAGCTTATACAGAATAGAGATTGTTACGGTATAATGGTACAAGGATCGAAATGTTGGACGAATAGGAATAGGAAGAAAAGAAGTGATTTTTTTCAGAAAACACGCTTCTATTCGATGATGCGATCCTTCTGCTGGAATATCTCAAAATACAAAATTTCACCTAAACGGTCCTTGAAACAACGAAGTTATTGAAGCTGTAAATCCAGCCTTTTCTCGATTCCATGATATTTGGAAAACCGTAGTGGAAATATTGCAAACTGCCGAATTTAGCTAAAGTTTTACCGTAGAATTATCTAACCGATTTCTATTTCCGTTCGATTTTTTGATATTTATCTTGCGAAAAAGGTAACATTTCCAGAGGGAAAAATCGCGATTGAACCGCTGAGTGACTGTTATTCTTCGAGAACTCAATATCTCTTTTACAATCTGGCTACGGAAAGCGCTAGATTTGTTTATCTACTTCGAAAATCTGCTTGTCTCTCTCTTTCTTCCCTTCCAAACGACGGAGATACGAAAAAAAAAAAAAAAAAGAAATAACAATATAAAAATCTTTCTTTCTGAATTACTATTATCTTTTCTCCGAATCTTCTATTCAACATTGTTAAATTCTGGACGATGAAATTATATTATATTTCTGTTAGAACAGGATGTCAAGCATAAACCTGCAGGTATCACACGAAAAGTAACGGTTGATACGTTCGTTAATTAATGATTTAAACACACAAGGAAAGTTTATGAGAGTCCATAAATTCTATTCTTCATTTGAATCGCGGTATAAAACACAATCTCTAAACAGGAGTACAGTTAAAGCGTAAACGCTGAGTTATTCTCACGGAACTTCCCTTCGTCGGAAGAGTAAACACAACCCTACGATAATCAACCGAATACAAACATAATAGTACCACCCTCTTTAAGCCCGGCCACTAAAAACTCTAGCGTGGCGTTTACTCCGAAACTCTCTGGATATACGTATACTCGCTCAAGTTGCCATTTTATCTAATACGGAGCTCTCTCTCTCTCTCTCTCTCTCTCTCTCTCTCTCTCTCTTTCTCTGCGCAGCGATTACTCTTAAAAACACTCAGCCGCACATACATACATACATACATACGTGTATCCGCCGCCGCCACTTAACCGGTTTAGAGCACACACCAGTTCCTAGAGCTCTTATTTCCCAAATATTCCGACTGGCGTTGTAACGTTTGTTAATTATTAAACGTGACTGTTGTTAATACGTGACGGGTCACGATAATTTCGTACGAAAGGTTTCAATCGAGTTTGAAAACGTGGGAGTCGCTTATTGACGGCCTCGTGTGGAAATAGCGCGTCATTCTAACAGGACAGGGCTATTAAATTTTACCAGTATTAGCAAAATATCAAAATATTTTACAACGCATACGCAAAACATTTCTACAGCCGTTCAAGTACTTTCGCGAACAAATCACATAGTCCGTGATTGTACAAACCTGTCTCTTTCGTGAGGAATATTTAAAGAAAAGACGAATCTTCCGTCAAAATCAAACGATCTCCGATCGCGTACACCTGACGAGCGAGGTGTTGGTCGGAAGGGGTTAGGTTCCTGGTTCCCGGTTGATTTTCTTCAGCGTCGAGGCAAACGTAAGAACGCAGTGCGCTTAAGCCGGTCGCGCGCTTTTGCTCGAGGAACGGTTCGCATTGCGAGCCCGGGACTCGGTTGGAAAGAGTTTGAGATTGGGAACGCACGGTCGACCGCGTCGAATCAAACGTGCTTTTGATCACCAGAACGCGTTTTGCCTCAGACCCGGAGGGGGTTCCCAGTTTGAGCGATCGTTTCTGAGTTTTAGCGACTCTCTCGATCGTCAAGACTCTCGAGCGCGAGGTTCACGTTCCCCGAATTCGCGGTAATTCACTCTCCAAGTACAGTTACATTTTCGCAAATTTCCTCTGAACGTCAAATTAAGTCGGCAAGTGAAAATAACGGAATACAAAATACTGTTGGAGTTTCGCTAGCTCTGTAATGATCATATCGGTGTAATTTAATAATTGTATAAATAATAACAGTTAGTAATAATATATCAGAAAAATTTGATAGTTATTAATTATTATTAATAGTTTAATAGATTACATCGGTAAAATTTAACAGTTCTCTCTCGTTACAGTAATTTCAATGTGTTTTGTCTATAATGTATCCATAAACTGTAAGCTACTCTATATTTTTCGTCACTGGTTTTTTATTTAAATGCTTCTTGTGACTCTAGAAATTTCGAAACATCTTCTACATTATTCAAACAGCTTATCAACACCCGCTCCCTTCCAATTAAGCGTTCCAACAATTTTTTCTCATTGAGAGCATCAACGTGCTACCGGAGCGCAATTACTTTTTCTCTGCACGCGAAACATCAATGCCAATTGCCAATTTAAAACGCCAACGAAATCATCCATTGCCGGAAGAAACAATATCGACTAGCAGGTAACGCGATGAATTCGCGCTTCTCATTGATATTCAAATTCCGTGGACGAGCGGCGGCTCCTGAATTTCGGTAATTTATAAAAACGTCAGCATGCAACAATGCGATCCTAGCGGGCAAATAAGGCTGCGTGCAGTTTAACGGATGCATTTTATCGTTCCTCGTCAGTGTTAACGACGTTATTTCAAAGAACAGATCACCTTCGTTTCGGTTGCGTCTCGATACGACACGTTTATTTCATCAAGATGCATGCGATAACGTTTCCATTCCGCCTCGTCATTCTTTGTGGATCAAGACGAAGTTCAGCGCAATTTGACGTTAACAAGTCTTAACAAGAGTCGAGCTTTAACCACAACGCTTCTGTCGATTTGTACTAAGCACTCAAACTTCCAGAACTTATCTTTGGCTTCTTTCTGTTTTGTAGATTGAAAAGAAAAGAGAAAGGGAAAGGAGACGATTGGCTTGTTGATTTGTTAATGGACACAATCGAATCGCAATATTCAAATACATCAGTCATCTCAAAAGTCTTAGGAAGGAAGGCTTCAGTTGAACACTCTGTAACTGGCAGCAGTTGTTCTTTCTCAAGCAAAACGAAAATATACACTGGTGTTCATGAGTATTTGTATGTGTGGTGCGGTTTGAAAGGAAGGTATCTTTCTTATATTTTAAAACTGCGATTGAGGACTATTTTCGTAATATTTCTTTTTTTCTTACCACTGTTATATATTTGAACTGAGACATGTTCTAATTCTATGTTAGTAATTATGAATGATCGGCGCTGCATAAAGCTTTTCAAATTCCTTTAATCTCTCTAGATTTCTCGAAATCACTTTCAATTATTATCTTTTTATTTATTTCAATTAATATTACCTACTGTTTCTGTGGTCGTCTGAGATATGTAAAATTAGTGGTTATCAATAATTAATAATTATAATAATATTTACGAACGACAGTGTATGTAAAAATATCTTAAATTAAATTTGAAGTTAAATTTTTCTCTTCACACTCGTTACAGTTACGCTTATATATTTGTGGGTATAATTTTAAACTCAAGTATATGTACTCGACTTTTACGTTTTTCAGTATTCTCGGGGAACGCGAGACGAAAAAAAAGAAGAAAGACGGGACAAGATACGAAGAATGATCGATCGCACACGTCGATTCAATAAATGATACTGATTCCTCTAGGGTGCGCGATAAGTATGAAATATCAGTCACGCGTCGTGTTATACCTGTATCCGGAGAGACAAAACGCGACCAGAGACCGTATAGGTATATGAATAGACAAAAATTGTTTGAAATATATTTTTTAACATAATTAGATATGAATTATTTATTTTACTTATTTTAGTGTGTCATTCAGAGTCTAAATGAATGCTGCAATTGTATTAAAGCTTAGAAGTATCAAAGAAATGTTTCCATAAATATTGTTTAGTGTAAACATTATATTGTGTAATGTAAATTATTTTCTGCAGATTGTTCGTTTCCGAAATTTTAAGTCCATTTGTTAAGACGAATTCAATGACTTAAATATGAGGTCTTTTGTTGTTATAACTCGTTAAAAATTGATTAAAAATGAATTATTAACTTTTTTAACGAATCAGTTTAAAGTTCATTTAGTGAATTAGTTTAAAGTTCAGTAAAATGGCGAAAACAAATCGCACAGCTAGTTTTAAGGACTCACTGTAAAGGAAAGATTTCAATTTTCAAGATTGTGAGATCTGATCATGAAAAAAAAAAAATTGTTTAGTAATGGAAAAACTTCTTTTCGCCGAATGTTTGAATTTTTACAATTTTCGAGAAGAAAAGCATTCCTACTTTTACACTTGCTACGTGATGTAAAAATAATTATCTTTAAGTGGAGACTCTTTAAAATAAAATCAAGTTAATTATTCTATACTTTTTTTCATGAAATTATAACAATTCAAATTATCGACAATTTTTCATCGAATGTATAAATTCGTTCTTTTTTAAGAATTTCTCATGAATTTCTGTATTTGATTTAGACCAGAGTTCTTTATTTTTTTATTCAAGTTATCATTTCGCGCGAAACGTGCGATTGCAGCGTCCCAGCGGTGAAACACGGAATACACTTCCTACGATTCTGGAACATATCGATATTTCTCACGATCGATTTTAAAACGGGAAACATGGCGGAAGGAAGCATATCTCGTCTGCAAAGGAGAAAGTTTTATTCAAAAGAATCATCCAAAGATGTATCGTCCAAAAGTTCTCAGGTAAAAATTTAAATCAATAGTTGTTAGATTTGCATTTGTGTTTTGTATTTTTAAGGTAAAACATATATTTTTGGTATCAACTCAAGGTAAGATTTAACCAAATAATTATTACATATAAATTCAACAATCAAAGAAATAAATAGCACATAAACATTTAAATAGAGCATACTGCTCTAAGAGAAAAAAGTTGTTTATAATTTTATATCAAAAGTTTAATTTCAATTCTGGCCAGTACAAATATTATAACCTTGTAACTGACTAACTCATTGTCATATATACGTATGTGTGTATGCTGTGTATTTTATTATATACTTTTACACTCACATTTCTATTACAATATTTTCTACCTATTTGTTGATTCTTTAATTTCATACAGCGTAATTTTTAACAATTCCAATACTAAATTCAACAATAATTTATTAAAAATGTAAGTATTTAATGGGTAAAGTAATAATTCTACTGCATGATGTAATAAAATTTCTCATGATTAGTTTAAAGTATTGACAATTTTTTGTCGAGTGTATAAATATTTTTGTTCTTTTTTAAAAATTTCTTATGAATTTTATGTATTTGAGATCAGAGGTCTTTTATTTTTTATCCCAAGTTATGATTGCGTGCGAAACGTGCGATTGCAGCGCCCCAACGGCGAAATACGGAATACACTTCTCGAACATATCGATATTTCTCACGCTCGATTTTAAAACGGGAACATGGCGGAAGGAAGCATATCTCGTCTGCAAAGGAGAAAGTTTTATTCAAAAGAATCATTCAAAGATGTATCGTCCAAAAGTTCTCAGGTAAAAATTTAAATCAATAGTTGTTAGATTTGTGTTTGTGTTTTGTATTTATAAGAGAAAAAAACATGTAGTCTTTGCATCAACTCAAGGTAGGATTTAACCAAAAAATTACATACAATTTTCAACTTAATTTTCAATTAAAGAAATAATAGCATATAAACATTGAAATAGAACATACTATGCAAAAAGTAGTTTATAATCTTATACCAAAATTTATTTTTAATTCTAATTAGTACAAATGTTGTAACCTTGTAATTGACTAACTTATTATTATATATATGTATATTTTATTATATGCTTTTACACACACACTTCTATTATATTATTTTCAACTTATTTGTTGATTCCTTAACTTCATATTGCTTCGAAATTCACAATTCTTAACAATTCCAATACTAAATTCAACAATAATTTATTAAGAATGTACATATTTAATGGCTAAAATAATAATTTTACTGCGTAATATAATAGAATTTTCTATTGCGCAAATGAAGTAAAACATAGAAGTTCTCGAGGCTCGGAACTCAAAGTTCAAAACATAAACATAACGCTTACATTTTTGTGTAAGGCTTTTGTTGTTAATTGTCAAACTTGTTTTGAACAGGAACACCCTATCCCCTACTTTCTCAATTGAAGGATAGGACGTGTGGCGGAAAGTCATTTGGCTGTGGAATTTCGTGACAACAACACGTACTACGTTGCATGAGGCTCGTAACCTTTTCTAACCTATCGATGGCGTCTCTCCGATAGCGTCGCTTCTTCGACACTCTTTTACTTCCATTTATACCTCATTAATAGTATTATTTAATTATTATGTGTGTTTAACGATTCATTGAGCATTAAGATAACAAAATGGAATAGTGATTTGAAACTTTTCGTACAAATTTTTCTTCTATCATCTATTTCATTCGTACTGTTACCGATAGCTCGTCTCGTACGTTTTCTTAATAGAATTTGTAGTTAATTATCGTTTCATTTTTACACGTTTACCTTTGTTTGATACATTTGTTCTGATTTTTGATTTCTTTTTGTGCAGGTTATTCCTTGATTGCAGAGACAACAATAACGAACAATGAAAATACAATTTCAGAAGATAATAATCATCTTCCATTTACAGCATTCAGTATTGAGAAATAGTTTATAATTTACAATTTATAATTTACAATACATATTCAAGCTTCTTTATAATCATGTTCTA
The DNA here is from genome assembly GCF_011392965.1 of Frieseomelitta varia. Taxonomy (NCBI): domain Eukaryota; kingdom Metazoa; phylum Arthropoda; class Insecta; order Hymenoptera; family Apidae; genus Frieseomelitta; species Frieseomelitta varia. The sequence goes on from NW_025109974.1 coordinate 320,161, forward strand.
GAAAAATAGCAGTATTTTCTAAATAAACGTATCCTTCGCCCTCCTCCTACTAATTAGCTTTATTTTCAGAATATTTTTGTGACCGCGCGCAATGCGGTTGGTAGAATCAGTGTTTGTTGCGAAATATTGTTTTATTCTTCTGAGCAAAATAGCTCTCATTAAATTAAATTGTAATTCGCGAAGTTAGAGTCAGTGAGTCCGTCGACTGTTATTTAAACGCGTGCGTTGATAGTCTTTTATTTTTCTTTTTTTATATTTTTTTCTTATTCGTTTTCGATATATTAGACTCAGTGCTCAAGAGGATAAAGCCTCTCCTGGAGATCAAGATCGTAAGTAATTTATATATTGTATTTTAATTTAGTCAATTTTTCAAATTTAACAACAAAGTACAATGTTTGACGTTTGTTACAGACGCTTCATCAATTGTCTGCATTTTGGGGAAAATCCAACGGTGGCTCTAAAGCCAAGAATGTAAGAATCTTTCATTATCTGGAACTTAAGATTCTGCTTCGTTTTTAAATATAAATTCTAATGTTTTATGTTTTGTTACAGATTCTCTACAATCTCCAATTCCCCTTATTCTCTAAGAATCTTACAATGATTCAGAAGCTGAGAATGTAAGTACTTTAACATTGTACTTGAATTAATTCTATTTTCTACAGTTTTCTTTCCATTGAAGTCTAATGTAAAATTATAACTATAAAATAGAAACATTTCAAATTATTAGAACCCCAATTTTTACCATTATTAAAATTTTCACAAATAACACTGTGTCTTTATGTTTTTCAAGAAATTTTTCACGGTGTTCACTTCTACAAGGGATTCTCAGTGGTATCTGCTTGATGAGGATCTTCACGACGACTTTCCGTAGTCCAGCGCAGATAACGTCATTTTTCGCAGTGAGTCGCATGCATTTTTGTTCCTCTGGTCACTCAATCATGTCGTAGGATGAAAGGTCCGAATCGGCACGGGTGACTGGTTGTATACGTAGAATTTTTGATGAGCATAGTGACCTCGGATATTTTTTATATCCGTGAGTAGTAACATATTTTTTATGTATTAGATCAGGATAGAGCTTCTTGCACATCGCGACTTGTAAAAACAAAATATATTCAATATAATTGTTTGCAAAAGCGAAATATTCATATGAATATCCATACGAATAGACAAATTATAAATATGTATTAAAATGAATTTCATTTGAGCATTTCGTAGTAGAGAAGACGGATACCCTCCGACTTCGTTGCTATGAAACATGCAGTTATTATTGGTATATTGATAATATATTTTGTTACAATAATTAATTATTGTTATAGTAATTAATAATTTCCAACGTTATCTTCGCTTTTATAATAGTATTAAATGGTTTAATTAATTGAATTTTATAATTGTGAACTTACTACAATTTGAAATATATAATAGATTAGAATTCTTTCCGTAGAAACATGTATGAAATTTTATGTGCAAGGAGATATTTCGCGACAGGCAGATTTTGGAGTCAAAGCAACAAGTTTGAACATTGCATTCGCATTTTTCGAAAATGCTTTGATAAAGAAATCGCCTGAGATTGTTTCTATTAATATTTAATTTAGAGTCAATTGTTTGATTTTGATTTTTTGAGTCAGTTGTTAGATTTCATATCCTTTTTAATAAACTCAATTCTTTGTCCTTATTCTCTTGCAATTTCAATAATTTCTGAAAGAGTCATTACAGTTTGAAATAAAATAATGCAATAGTCCGTTGGATACAAATTATATAAACTAATTATTTTTTTTAGTTCAGGATTTTCAGGTTTAAGCCCTACCGTGTTTATTGTCAGGATCTCACTCACGTGCCCAGGTGCTACTTGGGTGGGTGAAAGACATTGGGCACGATGACCNGCACATGCGAACGGACAACGATCACTATGATCGATGATCGTCCATGTGTACTGAGTTCAGCTTTCGCGATTTATCTTTTCACTTCATCTTTATAAATTATTTTTTGTTTGCGATTAGAAAGACTCGAGCTAGACGTAAGTTTCAGCGGGCATTGCGCTCGAAGAAAGAAAAGGCTGAAAGCTGAAGAGGCCCGGCAAACAGCCACGAAGAGGGTCACAACAAATGGCTTCTCATCCTCTGAATTTAAATGATTCCAGAGCATGGGAGGTCATTCTCGTTACTACTTTGTCACTATGCTCTTTTAGTATATGTAGTTGTATTTTTTTTTTCTTTATCGTCGTTCATCATCGTTTTGTGCAAATCGCGGTTTTTTCTTGTTAGTGTTGCAAAAAATTGATACGGGTTGAATTAGAGTTGCGAAATAGTTTCGAGCCTGTTTATTAGTGTTGCGAGAAATTGATTACGGTTTAAATTAGAGTTGCGAATTATGATACCGCGGTTGTTTTTGCAATTTTGATTGTTAATTTGTCTTAGTGTTATGTAAATTTATCTTGCTTTCTGTTGTTTTAAATTATATTATAGTATCATTGCGTTTAATTAATTTTAGAATATTAGAATATTCAAAGTAGTTTTTACTTCGCATAATAGCTTTTGTATTGTTGATAATAATTTGGTTTTCCTCTAATTGTTAGTGTTGCGATAATGAATGATCGCGTTTCTTTTCTGAAGTAGCGTTGCGTTTACGAGATGCCCAAATTCTTCCACTGGATTTGTGGAAAGCTATTCCTGTTTCACCTGATGCAGCTACAAGAGCTGTAAAAGGTGGTCATTCATCAGCAACCTCTAGCATGGTTGCATTGGACGCGTTGCAATTAATGTTGCGTATTTCTAAATATGAGTTGAATGTAGATTTGTCAGTAACCCTTCTAGTTACTGTGATCTGTTTTCTTTTTCACTCCTTATCACTCCGTTTATTACTGAAAATACTGCTAAATAAATATATATTTTTTATTAATATATTCACATTTCATTATATATTCACACAAGTGACTAAGTGAAAAAAATTGTTACAACAAAATGATGTTTTATTCAACTGCAAGTAATAGTTATGTTTTACAGATATTACCAATCTTATTCAGTTTCTTAGATTTGTTTCAGATACAAATTATGGAGTCGATCGAAGAATGCAATGGTTTGACAATGCTGTAATGGGTTTCAAAAATCATATTTCTAGCGCATTCACTACTTGGCCAACTTTGATCGTTTTATTTGATGCAGTTCCCCAGCTCATCATTGTTTAAAGGTAGAGTGTGCTAAAAAAAAAACCAGTGATTTTTTACTATGTCGGTATTTCACGAATCACGAAATCTCGTAAGATGCTTGGTTTATTGATATACCTCATCTGTGACGCGGATATTTCGATATCAATGAGTCGATTTTTCTGAACGCGATTCCTCCGGATAAGACAAAACACCGGGCACTTTTCATTTTTGACAATACCGAGCGCTCTTGCTCGATACGGGACATCATTGCACCACGTATGACAATTTCTCATCCATAACGGGACGATATCTCTTCGGTTTATCTCCGATCTCTGCAAATTTGAATTTTCTTTTTTTTCACTCCTTGACGGGCGATACGTCCATAGGTCGTCTAATTTGAATCGGATATCTCCGAAGCTGTCGATGATACCGACAGACGTTTCAAATAAAAGTCTGAACGGTTTCGAGGGGGATACGATCTGACGTGATTAACTTCTTTTATGGATGGACGTGTAGATTGTCTATCAAGGAAAAATTGATCTTCTTAACGGAGCTGTATCTTTCTGTGAGGTGCCAGGGCAAAAGAATGATCTTTAAACTATTATTCGGGGAGATGTCTAAAATCTCAATTTAGGAAACGAAGTTTATTAAGAATTAATTTCCCGCGAATATACTAGTTGTAATCGCAAATACTGTAGAATGTTGCGAAACTTTCTCTAGATAATGAAACGTTGCACTCGTGCGTTGAATTTGTTAACAGTTAGTCTTGTGACATCGAATCAAGTTCTTCTTCATTTACAAATCCCGTATCTTTTTATATTTACGTAATTTTAGAAAGTTGATATCAACAGTTGCAGATGTCATCTATTCTAAAATTGCTCGTCCTAATATTCGTCTCAACAATTCGAAACGATTCGTCAAAAAAACGAATGCGTTTTTAATAAACCTCGGGCAATTCAGAGACACCGATACAAATAACCAGGAACAGTTTCATATTTTTTAATTACAATTCCCCATTCGTCGAATTGCAAACTACTATCGTTCACGATTCAAACGTCGTTACTTTCTTCTTTTTTCGAGGAGTATCGAGCGCGAAATACGTTCCAACGATGTCTTTCAGGCGGATCGGAGTGATCATTAAAAGGGAAAAGCGAACGTAATCGAGGGAGATTATTTGCTCGTGGAAAGTCGCCGGGTGTCGTTGCTTAACTTATTTCCGCGGTTCCCCGCGGCATGATATGTCTTCACTGTTTCCTGTTTTACGGTGTAATAACCATTTGCTCAGTTTCTGGCCAGTGCCCGTTTCCAAGGACGAACTAACAACAAGATTTTATAGTCGGTCTCGGGGGGCAGTGAGATTCCTCGACCTCGAGTCCGTCTCTCTGTAAACTCTAGCGCGATACCAGAGGAAAAATGTCGCCACGTTTGAGACACGATTTCCGTTTTCGTCTGACGACTTTAGATCTGTCTATGTTTAATTCGTAATAATAGTATGAAGCATAATAAACTCGAATGATAACGAGACTAATGATAGAACGTTCACTCGTTCCTTTTCTGGCCCACGTTTTGATTTTCGATCAAGTGATTTGATTCTTCTCACACAAGAAGTGGAGACTCTTAGAACGATTCCAGAAATGATATCTGTGCTTGAAAATTAAAATTGAAATTAAAATTAAAATCAGAATTAGATAATGTTATCCACGCACTAATTCATAATTTTTGTTAAATATATTATAAATGTAAAGCAGTCTATTTGTAGAGATAGATTTAAACGATTTTTCGGAAAATGCATAAATAAAAGCTTGTGTATTCTATCGTATTTTATATTTTTTCTATTTCGTTTTCTCTTTAATGTCTGTGACGAAAATTCGGTGCTTTAATCCTTGGTATAGTTCTAGTATTAAATACTATTAAGATCTCCCATAAATACAATTCTATACTATATTGTTTTAAAGAACCTTACTTTAAAATTTTGTGTGGTAAAGATCTGAGAAAAAAAATTTGAGTACATCTTTGTTGATTTTTTTAAATTTTAATAGAAGAATTTACGACATGGGGTGTATTAAAGTACAGTTCAGACAGCATCAATCAGAATTGTTTCTCCTGTCCCCAAGAGTGGAAAATATAATTCATTATATTCTTTCTCTGTAGTCCTCTTATTATTTGAGTTTCGAGTAAAATTGTACAGAGACGAGTTTAAACGCGAGGATTCGAGCCTCTAGGGACAGTGTTTCCGTAGTTTTGTGTACTCATCCCTGCTAGTTCGTTCCTGCATCGTTTGCTTTTGTCCACAGTTATTATTCCGCTATCATATTTTCCTAATTACACGTAATTACACGTAATTACACGTGTCTAATTCTATTCGTTTTTTCTTGAATTGAACCTGCAAACGTACTTAAAGACGCGCTTGTCCGGAGAAATATTTGCTCGCACTTTGAAGATTTTATCGGGATGAAGTTCTACAAATTTCCTTTATCTTTTCGCTTGTGTGGACAACGATGAACGCACGTATTCGCGTCGATCACACAAAACAACGACTTCTCTCGTTCGCGTGGACGAAAAATTGCATTTGTTTTGCGGATATTTAGCGAGTTTGGTGCTTTGAAGGAAGTGGTTCGAGAGGAGAAGCATCGTTAGATTATTTAATTAGGGCAAAATAACGTCAGATTTAATAAATCACTCTGTCTTTCATGTGAAAATGAAAAATTACATTTCGAGATATCTATATAACAAAATAACAATGAAATCAAACACGTGCTTCTTCATTGTCCTCGAAACAAAATTTTAAAGATGTTACTCCTTGTCTCAACGATCGTATCGCGAAATTTTCTCTTACCTACCTCATCGGTATGTTTAAAAGACTTGTATCTTTCGATCTTCTTTTTCATTCTCGATTGAAGTTCTCCCGTTTAATCGCAAGGTAACGCTAAAGTCAAAAGAAAAGAAAAAGGAAAAAAGAGAAAGAAAAAAAGAAAAACCAACAGAAATGTACACGCGTATCACGTTTTTCTCCTGTGATCCACGTCGGCCAATCGCGTCGACCCAATATCTTTCGGGCCAAAATTAACCGAACGAGGCGACCACGTTCCACTTTCGCGTTATGACGCGGCAAAGGGACGTGGTCCCTATATCTATACCTTGGTCGATGGAGTATCGGGTTATGGTCGAGGCGCGTTTTTTCCTCCCCTCCCTCCATCCCCCTTCTCCGGCCAAGTTCCATCAGGGACTCGCGGCCGAGTCCCTGTCGGTCGGGCTCCGGACTGTGTGTAAATGACAAGAGAGCGACGGACATTAATCTTTCGCGCTATCCAACTGATGAAGTGGCAATTTCCTCCCGATAGTAAGAGGAAATAGGGTCTGCAGACCAGTTGATCAAACCCTGAACAGTAACCTCTCGGCTCCTCTCCTGTTCCCATCGTGCATCGTGCCGCCTCAGTTATCCAATAGCTATACTGCATCGCGCCAATCGATGCTACACTGTATGCACCCCCAACCCCCGGCACCCGGAACAGCCCCAACACACGTACAGTCAGAAGCGTACAGCCGCGTAGGAATGGAAAGTGCTCCGGGAGCGGATTCGTTTCTCTCTCTATCTATTTCTGCTCTCCTCTTCTTCTTCTTCTTCTTCTTCTTCCTCTTCTTCTTCTGCCTCCTCCTTCTCCTCTTCTTCCTTCTATTCTATCCTTTCGAGTTCTAAGGAGCCAGCGGCAAGCTCATCCTCGCTGAAAGAAGATGATCGTTTAGAAGATACTCAGGCGCCGGCTAATGGTTTCGTTTTATTAGCGTCGATTGGCATTAAACGGAAGCTGGCTCCCTTGGAGCTGCAGCAGTTCGTTTCGGCGACAACGACGCCGTGGGAGGGTCGTGCACCGGGGGGAAAATAAGTGGACACGGTTACATAAAGTCGCCGGTGACGATGCGCCGAGGGAATAAATATCATAGGATGTTTCACATTCGCGCGACTGTTCGTGGATCACCCATCGACGAAGACGGACGGGAGGAGCGGTGAAATATGCTTTCGAAACATTAGAAGATTTAGGGCCAGTCGGGGGACAAGGGACGACGTCGTATCGTATCGTTGAAGGATGGAAAAGGGATGAGTGAACGATGCCGGGGTGTTGACACAGGCCGTGTGCGCGTGTGCCCGTGTCGGTTCGACGACACGTCGCGCTGTGTTCGCAAAATGAGGCTTGTAATTAACTCGCGGAGCTTGATAACGGGGGAGGGAATTCGTTGCACGGTGCTCCGCCCTTTAGAAGCGATTTCGCGGAAATATCGAAACGCGCTTGTAAATCGTTGTTGTCGGCCAGCGCGTACGCGCTGACGTATCGCGTTAGTCGTTAACTGCGACTACCTCGATATTTACAAATTGTAATGATTCGATTACGATTTAAACAATGATCCCGGCGAGCCCGGCCCGAATCGTTTAATTTCACCCAAATATTTGACTTTACCCTTTGCGCGTATAACGCGATCGTATGAATCGCCGCTTCCCGTTTGTTGTTTCCATCGTATCGCGGGAAAAATGTTCAACCCGAGTGTAAGTTCTGACTCGAGTGTCACTGACGTAATGTAACGTCTTCTTTCTTTAAACCTAGACTCGCAGACGAGGCTGACGCGCCCTCTTGAGGCGACAAGGAGGAACAAAGAGAGAAAGGGAGAGAGAGAGAGAGAGAGAAGCGAGATTGAAATTAATCCACTCTTCCCTTCGTGTCGCGCAACCTTTTTTTCTTCTTCAGTCGCGACGCACAATCGGGTTATAGGACGTCTAGCGTGTCGCGTAGGCATATTTCAAATCTCGTTACGTAGCCAGTAGCTTCGAATGGATTTCGTCGGGCTGTCTGCGCCGCAGGATCAGTTAAGGGGTAATGGAAGTTCGGTCGGAACCTGTGTATGTACGGGGAGAGCTACCCGATCTACCTGCGTCGTGTACCTCTGTAACGCCGGAACGATAATTTCGGGAGCTTTCGGAACGAGATTCCCGTCGATAAAGCGAGGATGAGAGGGGAGAGAACCGAACGCTGGAAGATCGATGAAAGCAAAACACCGGTCGAACGGAACGTCGATTTTTTCGTCCCTTTCTCGTTCCTTCGTCTCCACTCGCTTCCTTCCTTCCACTTTTCCATCCTCGTTCTTCCCATCTTTTTCTTCAGCTTTCTCGACGCTACGCTACGAAAGAACGTGTCGATGGCGTGCTTAAAGAACAATATTTTCACAGGATCTGTATAACCGGAGGAATACGTTTATCCAATTCCCAACTCTATTCTCTTGTTCGTCCGTTTGAAGTTTTCTCCACCGTCCGCGGAGAATTCTGTACACCGAGAGACCAGTCCAAGTCCACGGGAGAAATAACTTTCCTCGTCTATCGTTTCCTTCTCTCTCTCTCTCTCTCTCTCTCTCGCTTCTCTCTTTTTTCTTTTTCTTTTTCTTTCTTTTTTTGTTCTTCCCTCGGCGAGGAACGAAGGAATATCGTCGGTTCTTCTCCGCGTTGAAGAGGCGCGCGTTATTGCGCGTTAAGCTTTCAGCTTTCCACGGCACACCGTTTGCCTAATTACGACCGCTTGGTGCCACCGTTATCCTCGATTGTTCTCCTTGAAACATCCTCTCGTTTCGCTTGGCCGGCAATCGAGGATACGCAATATTTTTCTATCACGCGGTTCATTAAACGATCCAAACTGGCCGGATCTGCTGCTCTTTTCTTCGGTAACGAAATGTTATTCGCGTTCGACGAGCTTCGCGCTGTTTCAACGTACCACTTGAACAAAGTATCGTTCGGGTAAATAATGCAGGCCGGGCTGGCTTAATTGGGATAACTAACTAAATGGTAACTAACCGGTCGGCTATCGTTCCTCCTTCTCGGTAAATATCTCTCGATCATGCGATCGACAGATTGCATTTTTTATGTCCGTCATATTTTAGCCCCTTATCCTTTTTAATGCTGTTAGCCGGCGCGGAATGGTCGGAGGAATTAATCGAGCGTCAGGGATGAGAGGAACGTTTAATAGGGTAATACCTTTATTGACTGTTTGGTGCCTTCAAATTGGCGGAAAACCTCGCCAAGGGACGCTGCTGTTTAAGCTCCTATAATTAACTTGATCAATGTCGAATTTCCATTTATCCCGCGTACCCGTTCCATTCGCGAAAATGCTATATTAATTGAGAGACAACGCGCGTTTCGCATAGATTTTCGATGCAGAAATTCCTCTCTACAAAATAATTCCATTTCCAACCCTATAACAGAATCCCTAAAACAGAAATATTTCTATCCAATTGCTAAACATAGCGTTTGCCGATAAAAAATTAATCGCATGAACTGAAAGTGAATCAAGTTTTAAATTGTTCGAATTCCGCGAAAAAATGTGTGACACACCTTACGATCTCTCTCCTGTGGCTTTCGATTCTAAAGCCTTTTACCGATCGAATCGACAAACTCCCTTTCTCTCTCTCTCTCTTTCTCTCTCTCTCTCTCTATTTTATTTTATTCTACTCCCCGACTTTTCAATAATTTAGTTCAATAACTTGTCCATTCTACGCGCGAGGTTATCCACTTTGCTCTAAATAAACCGAAAGTAAACGGACGACTTATCACGCCGGGATACCGATCCCCGGAGGGAACAAGTTCCATCGAGTGCGGTCGAGCGGAACTATTTAGAGACAGGAGAATTTCGATGGCGGTCTTTCGTCGTGCTCTTTTGTCGTTGGACAGCGTGGAATTCAGAATTTAGGATCGCGCTGTCAAAAAGTTTTCGCCCGCGCTTTCGAGTGCACCGCTGGGGCTCGGCCGCCGCCATGCCGAGGTAGGCGAATGGCGTTCATACGGCGGATACTAAATTACACCGTACACAGGGCTTCGCGCGCGTACAGCCGCTCTCTCCCGCATTGAGTAACATTTTCCCCGGAGTGCATTTACAACGGATATTACATCGAACCGGCAGAAAAACGACCACGCGGCTACAACGCGAGATTCAAAGCTATCGCTCGTCAGTGTCGATGAACTCATTTTTTCCGGCCGTTCCCTATGCCCTTTCGCTCTTTATCCCCGCGCCTATTTCCACCCCTCTTTGCATATTATTCCTCTCCCTTCCACGCTCCACCGTTTCTCGTTTCTTCCTTTGTTTCTTCATCCGAACTTTGTATCAGATTTGTGATTTCTTTTCTTTATGACGATACGCGAAGAATCGAGTAACGCGAATAGTGTCATCATCAGATTGTTTCTCTTTCTCTCATTTTCTGACTTTGTTTCTTTCTTTCGTTTTAGAGTTGTAATCTTTTCCGTGACAATGTATGAAGAACGTGTCTTTGTTAATTAACAGTTTTTATTAAATAGTGTTTCATCTTTCCATCCTTCTTTGCGTATTATTTCTTGCCTTTCCATCTTCGAACCTCGTTTCTTCCTTTGTCTTTTTAATTGATTAAAAAATTGGTTTTAGAATTGTGACTTTTTTGTTTCGTGACGTAGTGGAGGATTGAGAATTACAGCAATGCAAGTAGTCTTCAACAGTATTTTATTTTTATTAGAAGAAAAAGTTGAATCTTGAGAATGTATGGTGATAAGGAACGAAGTTACAACTTAGTTGTAGAAATTAAAAGGATGATACATTTGAAAATTCCTTGAACTTTGCACCGACTACGATTTTTAATTTGTCGTGATAACAATGAAACATCAGTAAGTAATCATTATTTTAAAGATCATTCTTCCTTTGCCATGTGGAAAAACAAATGTTTCCATGTACTACGAAATTATTTTGATCATCTTGGGCAAACTCATACGCTACGAAAGAAAAAAAGTCGCAAACTTGATGAGCCTGGACACAAAGTTGTACTATTTTTTTTCATTTTTCAGCCATTGTCGTCATTTTCTACCTTTTTTTATTCCCTTCTTCTCGAATAAATATTTGAATACGAAACGTTGCGTGTACATAGATATGCGGGACCGGGGACTCGTTCAATTTAAGTAATGGTTGGCAGTGAAGCGACGTTCGCTCGAGACAGAATCGTTGTTCAAACCCCTTTTCGACGTCACGGTCTACGCGTGCGACGCATTTTAGTAACGATAGAATCAGGTACAATGTACATTTATGAATTCTAACTTAAGTTTGACTTCATGAATCGATAATTGCGCGTAGAAAAATAGGAACGTGTTTCGTTAATCTCTGTCACGCTAAAAATTCGAAAATTCCCCGAATTCGAAGATGTATTATTTTTTCCTTTTCGCAATAATCGCTGTACATTATATTAGATGAGATTTTTTTACAAACCTCAATAAAACTCCTTCTTGTAACACGGTTTATTCATTCCACGTTTTATTAAAACCACTGTTGTACTAATACTAGAACTATGGAGGACGAAAATATAAAAATTGAGTCAAAGAAATTAGAATGCAAGGAATAGAAAGAGGTTTATAGTGAATACGAATTTTTCTTCGTATATTTTACAAAAGTCATTCGAAATTCTGAAAAACGTAATATTGCAAAATTACTTTAAAAAGTTACAAATTGGTCATTTTGACCACTTTTGATAGTTCTGGCGTTGAGACTGTAAGGGTTCCAAAGATTCGGGCCAACTTGCGAAATACTCGATTCCATCTCTATTCTTCAGGATCGAGGCGCGCGAGAATTTACTCGAACCGAGATATATGTGTATATATATATATTCCACGGTGCTTTTTGTTTAGCCGAGTTTCCTCGCATGTCGGACAACGAACCGGTGCGTTTGGCAATATCGCGTACCGAACCGGCTCTTCGTTTTTACATTTTTGATTCCGGTCCGGCCGAATCGGCCCGCACCGTTTTCCTTCCCCTCCGTTGTTTTAATTCCGAATCGGAAGCATTCCTCCTTCTATTTACATTCCGCGAACGGATTTACATATATGTAAATCCATCGCGGATTTGCGAGTTTAACGGGGGAAACGACGGAAAATTAAAATCGATCGGTTTCAGATATCGACGACGTGCCCAAAACAGAGGCAAAGACGTTCGAAATCTGTTCGAAACTACTACGCAGTTCGATGCTACTCTCGTCCCTGGCAGTATTTTCCAAAATTCCCCGAAAACTGCGAATAGAGAAACTTGTATAAGAATGTGATACAAAAAGATAAGAAGAAATTTTCAATTTGTGTCTTTGCTCTATCTATTGATTTAGAGTCAAGCCTAGTTAGCCGATATAACCGCCACTCTTTCGGTCGTAATACTTCGATCATTTCCTAAAATGTAAATCTTGATTTTTAGACTTGATTGTTAAACGATCATTGGCGAGGTCTTTGCGCGAACCTCCGAGTTAATCATTTCCTTCCGACCAGTCGATATTTAGTTATTTTGTAACGTGAAGATTCTACTAAACTAGTGCGTCGAAATTGTCGTATATTTATTTATTGCAATTCAAAACTCTCACCGTGACACTGTAGTACATAGTTCTGTTGCTGTTATTGCTCCGTTAGCTGTCGAGGAGAATCTCCTTTCTATCTTCCGGACAATTCTCGTGTGTGTGCATTACGGTGTATCCTGCCTCTTGAAGGAAACTCATCCCCCCTGTGTACGTAACTCCGTTATGTACACCAACGGCCGGGTCAATTGATTTGTCGAAGGAACGTGGTTGCATCTAAAAATCCTCACTTTCCACGTATCATATCCCTCTAGCTCTTTTTAAACTGTATGTGCACGAGTAAAGTATTTTCCTATAGACTCGGTTGGTTGGTGATACCGTTTCGGGGAAGAGATTACTATAGGATCAGGTACAGTGACACGGCCAAAAAGGAGGTTTTTCAAGGGTTTCAATGCGGAAAATCTCGGTAGTTTTGCAAGACTGAATTACAACGAACGAACGTGATATAATTTTCTGTCGCAGAATAGACGAGCGTTTGACAGTGAAAAGAAGAGTTAATATAATACAACAAGCTTCACTCGTACATACTATAGAAAATATCAATTTCGTTAAATATTTCAATTGCGTATTACGATTAATATTAAATCACACATTTTAATCACGTTTATTATATTTTCTAATATATTAACGCTTTACAGGCTTCCTGTTGTATAAAGTATCTCTAACTTGTCTAGTTTCCAAACAAACACAAACAACGAGGCTTTCACGCGAGGATGAATAGAGATATCGACTATTTCCAACCTCTCTCTGTCAGTGCACCTCAAAATCGTTTCGTAGTTAACAATTGAAACCGTCATCCGTCTTCCGCAAAGTTGCTCGAAAGCACTTCGAAAATATCCATCCTCCATTCAACAGAGAAAGAAAGAAACCCATTACGAACCCGCAACGCGATATCCGCGTGTCATCGTGCGGCAAACAATGATCGTACCGCGTCTTTGCAAACTCGCCGTCATTTCCTCTCGCGCGAAACAGCGATACTTCATCATCCGTACGTCGTAATTGCCAAAGCACTGGCTTTTTAAAACGATTCGGATACGAAAGACAAGCTTGGGGCTTGGGGTTAGGAGGGAAGGGGTTGCAATCGCGAGAGGCGGGGCCGCTTCATCTCGCGGATAATAAATTGCGCCCGCAGGGGGCATCCGTTGCGTGTGATACGGTCGCACGCGTGTATTTATACGACGCGGCGAACGGCTCGTGAAACGTATGCACGCGGATCGACTAACATATTACGACGGTAACGGTGTTACAACAGGTATTGCGCGCCGGATGTCGTCCTCCGCCGGCGTTTCCGTGTCGGCTGAACGAGCACCGCGAGCACGTTTCGCGAGTCCCATTCAATGGAAACCGTTTCCCTCAGCCTGCGTCTACAGGCTGTTCCATATCAAGGCCTTTGGATCGATCAAGTGAAAGGTGACACGGGGTGAAAGGAGCATCGTTGATTTTTTTCCTCCTCTGGCGAACGATTTCAGATCAGATTTTGTACCTTTGAGTCTAATAAATAAATATCAATAGATATATATCAATAGATATATAATAAATAAATATCAATAGATATATTTACAGATGAGTGAGTTAAGTGAATTACTCAGATAACAGCAGATCGTTAAATAAATTGAGATACAGATAAATAGATTTTAAACATTTCTGTTTAAATTATTTTCTAATATGTAAATAAATTTATCACAAGCATAAATTGAAGACTCGTTAAAAACACAGACTAATAGCAACGGATCATTAAGTAAATTGAAACGATACAACTAATTTATAGCATAAAATTTATAGCAATAGTAATAGATTTATAGTTTATACAACTGATAAATTTTCAACAAACGCTCTTAAATCTATTTAAATTCTACATTACAAAATAAATTGAAACAAATAAATTATTAGGTGAATGTTTGAATGAATGAGTTATCACGTTGAATATTGTCGAAAGGATCGATCGTTCTTGTTGATTCTGTCAATTTTTTTAACTAAATTTTATGGTAGAACGTTCTTTGGTGCGTTGAATTGTTTCTATATTTTGTACGTTTTTTTTTATACACCGTGCATTCTGTCTGTTTGAAAACTTTCCTACAATCGCATAAAAGTCCAGCAGTTAACCGTTAACCGATTTCAATTCTTTGACCCGTTGAAAATGAAAGTTAGTTTCACTTGGTGATTCGTTGTTAAAATCTTGTCTTTGTGTTCGCTCGTTCTAGTGGAAATCGCAGCGATTTCATCGTTTACTAAGAACAAAAAAAAAGAAAGAAACACGAGATGATACGATCTAATCTGGGATAAAAAAGTTGCAACAACAGGGAGCAACGATTAATATTTGTTTCGAAACAAAGATTCTCGAGCGACGCTTTGTTCGCGGTCACCTTTGTTCGCGTTATGGTCATGTTGAAATATAAACTCGAAAATGAACTAACGTACCCTTCTGGTCCGAGCGATATTAAACTTCCGAGAAGTGGTTGATGCATGGCGGATGCTCGTCGACAGGCAGCGGAAACTTTCACCTTTAAAGTTTCATTTAACTTTTCTGAAATTGGATAAAAAGTCGAGCGAGATGGGACACGCGTGTATCGGATCAAAAGCCGTTTCTTCCAGCACGCCGTGCTCCATCCCATTTTCCCGCGATCTTGTAACACACGCGTTGCACAGAGAGGATCGTACAGATTTCAGGCTGAAAACGAAAATCAGTCGCGACGTACCTTCGTTAATTGCCATCTTTTTCATTGCCCACTTGTCTTTTTCGTTTCGTTCTGCTGAAGCTTTGTCATCCTGTCATTAGTTACAAGTGACGAGTAATAAATAATTCATTAGGAAATGTCCGAAACAAATGTTTCTCGGCGTCAGGATTCTTATTCTTTGTCGAATAGTGAAAAGTAAAAAATTTCTCCAGACGGCAGCTAGTAACAGACGAGACGAAAAAGTATATTCACTTTGAGAAATTATCAAAATTGTTTGCAATCGAGCGTTTCGAAGGCACGTGATTTGACATAATTTTTCAACTTTTCCGAATGATTACCGATTATTATTTTACAATCATCGTAAGAAGAAACATCTAAGCTTCAAAATAGCAATAGTAAGAATTTTTTTTTTGCGAGAGAACGATTCATATTAGTACGCGAGAACCCGAGAGTATTGGGAAGTCGATGCTCGGGGAGAGACCGGATCGAGTTGGACTCTCGTAATTTGAAAATTTCCGGGTTTCCAGGGAGTTTGAAGTTTCTCGAGATATTTCGAGTTACCACGCAGGAGCATGCTTCTTCATTATATCGGTATAAATGTGTCTGAGGTGTCTCGCATAAATACGTCTGGGACGCTGGTACGAAATCCCACTTTTGCAAAGAGAGACGCAGCCATAAGCTTTCCGCAGCAACTGATACGCGAAAGACCAGTCTAGCCGTTCGCGGTCGTCAAAAAAAA